>NW_020955343.1:1140112-1170112 GCF_003031625.1 Empidonax traillii | reverse complement strand
CCTTCTCCCTCCAGGGGGCCAATACAGACGTTTTATAGGAGAAATCTATTGATTCTTTGGCTACTTTGGGTAGATTTGAAAGTTTCTTGAACTTGATGTGTTGGACATTGTGTCCCAACCACTGTGGGGTGGGGTAAGAATCACCGTGGGGTGGGGTAAGAATCTTCAGCATCTGTGGTGCCCACCCTCCTTGTGGGGCTCGTGCCAGGATTTCCCCCTGCCTCTCTAGCAAGGCTCAGCCTGAGTTAATTTGTCTTTATTGCCATTTGTAAGTGGTGGTCTTTAAAAAAAGTTGCCTTTTATACTATTTTTTCCCCCTTGAATTAAATCCTCTCCGGATGATTTAATGTTATTATGACTATTTTCAAGGGTCAGCTACATCTATTTCCAGGACTAACTCCAGTGTGTTTTCCTAGAACAAGGACCACATACTAATTTTAATGAGCTTGCCTTGCAAGCAAAGGTGTCTCTGTGCAGTGCTGGGACCAGTGGATGGCCCACAGCCAAACCTTACCCAAAATAAAGGAGAAATCCCTGTTTTACCCCACAGCTCTGCACATGCAAAAGGCACCACGCTGCAGAACTGCATGTAAAGCTTCTACCCAAGCCCCTGGTTTTCATCTGTTTTATCTAAACCTGAGTTTTACCTGATCAACTAAGCTGAGCCTGGTGTTACCAGAGAACCAGCAAGTCAGACGCGCTCAAGCTGAAGGGAAAATAATTCAAAAAGTTTAAGGATTATTCTTTATTCACAGTGTGATCTCTCAGCAAAAAAATGTCTCAGGGATGTGTGTTTATCTTGGTCTGGGCCCACTTTAGCAGTTTTTACCCTTTGGCTTCACCTCAAGCAAAACAATATCAAGTGAGCCAAAAGTGATGATAAACACACACACTCACACACAGCTCTGAAGTTTCTCCATCCTGAGCAGGGAAAAGGCTCCACCAGCCTCGTGCTGGAGTTACTGTCGTTCCCAGCACTGCCAAGTGACAGCTTTATTGTTAAATAAAACAAATTAATTGCCCCAACTGTCTTAACTAGTTGCTAGAAATGAAATTCTTCACTTGTTTAGCTGCCAAAAATAATGACAGAAATATAAACATGTTACAAAACCGAGGGTTTCTCAGGAAAGCTAAATATAATGGGTTTAATTTTGCCCTGGGCAGATGCACTGGGGCACTTCCCAGTCACTTCAGAGGGAATTTCATGAGTGTTTTTAAAGGAGATTGTATCCCCCACACTTGACATATCAAGTGCACATCCCTCTCATCGTTATTTCTACTCTTCCTTTTCTCCAGTGTACATGTGCCTTTGTGCATTTCTCTTTTCACAGACTGTTCATAAGAATTTTACAATTTACTTGTGTTCTTTACAAGGATTTTCTCTCCATGAAAGGTTTCCCTGTAAGCCTTAGAAGGAGAAAAATAATTTTAAGTGCACTGGGTAGAGATGAATGTTTTGAAAAGCTTGGCTGAATTCTTGACATTCAGGAAAATCAGACACTCAGGCAAACACACACACTTTTGTTGGTAAATGGACAAAATTTGGGAGCCTCTGGAGTTAGTGAAAAGGTACAGGGAACATCCTGATGAGGTAAAAGGAGGAGTAATTTAATTGTCTAACTCCTTCTGTGCTCGAGAATATCAGACAGATGGGGAGGATAAAACAAGGAGCTCAATAATTAATTTTCATGTTCCTCACTAGTGGGACCTCTTTAATCCCTGTTCCTGTGATTATAGAGAAAGGTTGGATTCTGAAGTTTCACTCATTAGCTACGTGTTGTATGAAAATACCTGTATTTTCAAAAGGAATAGTGACAAGAATGAAAAATTTCCGCTATTAAAAATATCTTGGTGTCAGGGACTTTAGTGAAAGAACAAAAACTCTCTGATTCCCTCAGATAAATAATGAAACAGATGGTTGTTGGGGGGTTAAAGGTCAAACCTTCCCTGTTGACTAAAACACAAGGTTGACTTAAAAGATTTCCCGAAGTTATTCAAGATGCAGCTCATCCGCCTGTGTCTCCTGCCTCCTAATGAAATGGGCTTCCTTAAAAACACAGGCGGGGGCAGGTACTCCTGGTGTTCCAGGGGCTCATTTTAGGAACACCAACACCCACTCCAGCTCTAAACTGAGCTTCTGCAAACTGCATCCATAATAAAGGAATACTGGGGAATAATTAAGTGAACTTGTCCAGGGGTCTAAGTTATCCAAAAGGCTAAATATTAAGATTTAATGCAATTCCTAAATGAACTCCTCACTTCCCACCTGAAAACGGGAGCTGATAAAGTTGCCACGGAAATCTGGGAAGCCCTGAGAAAGTTATCAATAATGTAATTTAGAAAAAATGGGAAGAAAACAAACAAATACTGTGGGGTTAAACCTCTGCCTTCATTAGCAGGCTCCTGCTAAAGGAGAGAGGGGCATGTTTAAGGCAGCCCATAGGCCAACTGAAGAGACAGATGCTCTGCCTCGTGTGATTCAACACAATTTTAGCGCAAATTGTCCAATCACTCAAACCCACAAACACTTCAAGGTAATTTTGGTAAATCCCTATTGTGATCTAATTTCTTATTAAGGAGAATAAAGCAGGCTGCCATTGTAATTCATCAGTCCCTTGCACTGCAGAGCGACGGCTGGAGTTCATTTCATGGTCTGCACTGGAAAAAAATCAACTGAAATTTCTGGAATTACCAGCAACAACCTTTGACTAAAGAGCTACATTTTTTTTTCTTTCATTAAATAGAATTTAAAGCTAGGAAAAAAAAATTGCAGCTGAAATCTGAGAAGGCCACTGAGATCAGAGTTGATTTAAGGACCAAGTCCATGAGCACTATGGAGCAGATTTCAAGGTTCGTAGCAGAGGACAAGTTTTGTTTCTTGGAAGGGCGTCGTTGGTGGTGCAGAGCAACATGTCACATTAAATGCACTTGGCATTAATTACTGTTGCCTTCCTAACCACAGCCAAATATCCCTTTCTCATCCAGAGGTAGACTTGGCTCCTGTAGCCTCCTCCAGCCCTCCTCTGCAGGCTCTTGCACCTCTAGAAGTGCCTGGATGGTCAGTTCCCACGAGGGGAATCTTGCATGGTGGTGCCACAGTTTGGGGAAGCGAGAGTGCTGCAAACTCTCTTTATCCTGTGAAAAATGTTACTATTTCAGTGGAAATTTTCTGCCATGATGAAAGGCAGCTTTCCCAAAAGGGAAGGAAAAATCAGCCTGATAGCTAAGAAGTGTTTCAGGGCCAAGCACATCCTGGCAAGCTGGACAAAGCAGACCCTCATGTGTAACTCCCTCACTTCTTCTAAGCACTCCCTTCACAGAAAAGCTATTATCTCTTTAGTTATTATATAATAAAATAAAGTGCCCCATTCCTGAAAATGTTCAAGGCCAGGTTGGGTGGGGCTTGGAGCAACCTGGCCAAGTAGAAGGTGTCCCTGCCTATGGCATGGGGTGGAACAAGATGCTCCTTCAGGTCCCTTCCAACTCAAAACATTTTATGGTGATTTTATGAAGGCCAGGGTGGGAAATGCCTCGTGTGAGTGTATCCACATGTGCCCATGAGTGTGTACTCCTGCTTCCACTTGCTTGCACACACCCACCACACAGCACTTCCTTGTGCCACATCCCCATCCCGTGTTCCCACCGTCCTTTCACTGCCACCAACGCCGCTGCAAACGGCCATGCTCTCAGCAGCAGCCACAGGAATGCAATAAGTAAGACAAATAACAATCTCTTGCATGCTAATTTACAAATAAAAGTTCATTTTCCTTTCAAGGAGGAGCACAGGCGTGTGTGTGTGTGTGCAGAGAGGGAATTCCGTGTCTCCGCCACCAAAGGGACGAGGGACGTCTCGCCATAATTTGACCTAATTTTTTTTCCAAATACAAAATGACCTGTTATGGCATCCCAGGGAGAATATGAATTAGCCCAGGTCAATAGGAGGTCAAATAGATAGGGTGCTAAAATCCCTTTACTACTTTGTAGTATCTTATGCTAATTCAGTTCCCTTCTCTGTGATAAACAAAGCCAGTTGAAAGTAGAAGCATCACACAGTGATGGGTCCCAAAGCTACAATTTAATACAAATCTAGTAATTCCATTATACAACATATCCAGTTCATTTAGAGGCAACGAATACTTAAGAAGGTCCAGGATTGAAATGCCTTAGCTGAGACTTAAAAATATAAATAGTCCAGTAAAATTTCATTTGTCACATAAACCTAATAGATATTTATGGTGGAAATGCTGTCTGTCCTTTTAAACAGTGCTCAAATGCAACTCATAGGTCCTAAGCCCTTTTAACCAAGATTGCAAGGTTTTATGAACATAATTGTTAGATATATAAATTAATAATAAAAAAAAATCTTCATGGTTCTGTCTTCAAAAAAAAAATTTATATTATATGATTGTAATGAGAATTAATGAGATTTAATAAAGCTGAACCTCTGACAATGTTTTACAGGTGATGCTTTTCACCTTGTGAGGATTTTGCAACAGGACACTGCCACTACACAGCACCTCTGGGGCAGAGGAGAGGAGAGTCATGTCAGCCAGGAGCAGCAGGATGCTCCTGGGAAGTGCTTCTGTGGCTTTAATTTTCAAAAAGGACACAGATAGTCCAAGCTTTAGGAGGAGCCTCCTGACTCCCTGTTTGCAGGCAATTGAGAACAACCAAGGTGAAACTGCTTTGCAAAGTACTCGCATTATTAGGAAATGCTTAAAATTAGATTTGAGAGTCACATATCTCTAAACAGAAAATTAGAAATAATTTTTTTTTCCTAGAAAAAAAATATGTATGAACAGCTGAAGACTCAATGACCTGCCGTTTCCAGGAGAGCATTTAGGGCAGGAAAACTCCAGAGAACTTTTCTGAATGATTAAAAATTGCTGAATTTCTGTTCTTTGAACCCAAGTATGATGCTGGTTATTTGGCAGAAAGGGAGAGAAACTGCAGACTAGAGCAGGGAAATGGACACCAGGAGAAGAAAGGAGGAATGGAGAGAAAGGAAGAGAAAGGAAGCAAGAAGCAAACTCAAACCATGCCAGCTCTGCCATGTGTTATATCATAGAATCATAGAATCCCAGACTGGATTGGAAGGGATTTTAAAGATCATCCAGTTCCAAACCATGCCCTGGACATGGACACCTTCCACTATCACAGGTTGCTCCAAGCCGTACCCAACCTGGCCTTGGACACTTCCAGGGATGGGGCAGCCACAGCTTCTCTGGGTAACCTGTGCCAGGGCCTCCCCACCCTCACAGCCGAGACTTCCTTCCCAATATCCCATCTAACCCTTCCCTCTGGCAGTTTGAAGCCATTCCCCCTTGTCCTGTCCCTCTAGGCCCTTGTAGGTAAGTCCCTCTCCATCTTTTTTGTAGCTCCCCAGAGCTGGATGTAGAACTCCAGGTGGAGTCTCATCACAGCAGAGTAGGGGGACAGAATCATAATCAAAATTATAGCCCTGTATCCAATGCTGTTAATATCCACTGTTAGCTTCTGGAATTGCCATAAAGAGAGGAAATTTTCCCTTTAAGGTTATGGAAGAGCCAGTTGAAGGCAGCAGTTGTTAAGTACCCAGGCTCAGGGAGCACAATGCTCGTTGGGACTCAGATATGGAAAGCAGACGTTTGTCAGACTCCTTGGCTTTGAGAATTTAGTGAACTTGTCTGACATAAATTATCAAGGATTAACAGCAAAAAGTGAGGTGGTTATTCAGCTTCAGGCCTCCAACCCAGATGTCTAAATCAGAGACATGAGCTTCCTATAACCTGTCAAGGATATTCCATGAAGGGAGCCTGTGTTCTCTTCCCTTTTCCCTGGCTATTGATGCTTTTCCAGGCTAAAGAGGATTTATCCTTGCTGGTTGTTGTTTCTGGCAATTTTAGCAACTTCTACCCATGGCTGAGTAAGAAATTTCATGTCTTCCAGAGTTTTGCTGGATCTCCCAGCAGATCCTTTCAGCTTTGATCAGGGCACAGCTGAGACAACACAGTTCCTTCCCTTATTTGTAGGTTTGGGAGATACACCTGAGGCTCGTTAAGAGAGAGGAGATAATTAAAGAGGAGCTTGAAGAAGAGGCTTCTCTTCTTTTGGCTGGGCTGCAGGGTGGTGCAGCATTCCAGTCCCGTTCTCCCAGCTCCAAGGTTGGTGACAGCAAGGTCTGCTTTATGCTGGTGAGGTCTGCTTTGAGTTCAGGAATTGCTCAGGCCCTGGGAGCAGGAAACTTCTGGCTCTCCCTGGGAGACGTCAGTGCAGATGGGGAGTGAATGGCACTACACCATCCTGAAAGGATGGGAGTCCTGGGAAGCAACTTGGAAGAAAATATGCTGCTTCTGAATGGAGTTTTTTTGCTCCCTACTTGACATCCTCTTTCCAGGTGAGTGCCAGTGACCTTTTCACACGTCCTCTATGAACTCCTGTTCTCCAGACCTGCTTTGTGAGGCACTGCAGGCTATAAGAGAGCTGGTGAGTCAATAGATCACTCCTGTCAGATGCCAGCTGTTTTTTTTCTAAATGGCATCATCCTTTAGATAAGATGAGTTTTAAGAGGGGGAATAATACTTTTTTAATGAATTCAAAGCTCTGATGTGAATAACAGTTTTAATAAGTCTTGCTAAAGCCAGATCAGTGAAAAGGTTGTAAACTATTGTTGTTTTTCTTTCATGCTGCCTATGAGAACAAGCAGCACTCAGGTGTAGACTATTGAAGCTGAATGTGTGTCACCTGGAGCTATAAGGGAAATGTTTAATCTGTCAGTTATCCTATTTTAGGTGGCAGTGCTTTCTGTTTACAGCACAAATCTTGATGGTAGAACTCCTGAGTTGAGTTATAAAGTGTGGTTTTGGGTTTGGTTAAAAAAAAGAATATGCTTGATTCAAAGAAGAAATTTATAAACTGGAGATGAAATTTATCTCTTAATAGACTGTCACTGTATTTTAATACTGCTTCGTACATATTCTTGCTTTTCTCTGTAGCCTTATAGAAAATACAGTCTAGTTCTGAAGGCATAAAAGTATTAAAGACTAGAAAATTTCAGCATTGCAAGTTCTCCACTCGCACTAATTTCTTTGGCCAGCCAATGACAACACTAATTAATGCTTTATCTGCAGTTTTTTTGGCTTTTATGAATTACCAGAGGAAACCATAATGAAAAAGTACTCTGATTTCAGGGTGTGCATTGAGATACATAGTTGATCTGATCCCTTTTAGAACAAGAACTATAATTATGAGAACTCAACAACTTTCTGGCTATTTTAGTCCAAAGTGAGACAACTGTGAGTAACTTGTGTCAGGGCACAGGGTGGGCAACAGATCCTGACTAATCTGGCATTTGCTGTTTGGCCAGGGAATGATATTCATTGCTACATTGCTGACTGTGTGGATTTTTATATTGTGGAATATTATAAAAAAATTAATTTCCTGCCTGTCATCAAAACCACTTTGGAAGGGTAAATGATGCAGCAGAGATGTATCTCGTGATGGCAACGAGAGTACTGGGTGACTATCAGTGTGTTGGGTGATACTGATGGAGGCCTTGGGAAGAACATACAACTACTCTTGTTTTAGCTGTGAGATTGTCCTCTCCCTTCTCAGCGATGTTCCAAGTACCCTGAGGTTGCCGCTGCTCCTTACTTTTATCAGTTCTTGTTGCATCACCAAGAAAAATCACAGGAGGTTCTGACTGAAAACATACTGAAGATAAAATGTTTTCTGAGTGAAACAGATGCATTCAGGTACCACTTTAAATCATGTTTTTTTTTTCTCCGTGCTACCCTGCATTTAAAGGAGGTTTGGTTATGGGGCAGGAACAAACAGGATGCTACAGCTGTACCCAATGTGAACAGTTCAACAATTGGCCTGGAGTTGAATTTAATTATTGTGTTGAGTACAAATTGGAGAGTTTAGTCTTAGGAGCAAGGCCACATGAAGAAAATGATGCATAAAACAGTAGTTTCCTAGCCCAGTGCTCTTTTGGTGTCCTTTGCAATGTGGAAGTCCTGCATAAGCCTCCAGCTTCCCGAGCAAATTTAAATGTTCAGCTCAACTCGGGCATCTAAATAAAGAGCAGCCAGGAGGATTTTTTCATTTGTCTTGTGGGGGGGTTTTTTGTTTTGTTTTGGCTGGGGTTTGTTTGTTTATTTTTGTTTGTGGGGTTTTTGTTTTGGTTTTTTTAAATTCTGATGCACTTTTGGTACTGTGTTCCTACAATTCCATGCAAGCATTATTTATTTCTGTAAACTCTTAAGCAGCTCACATTGGTGAGATCCAATGATCCTGCACCACTCTTACCACTGAAATCTATGGGGAAAACAAGCCATTTCTATACCTACATAATAATTAGGATTTTACATGGAAAGTTGCTGATTAGAGTATAAAACCAGCCATTTAAAACTTCCATATCTTTTTCCACCAAGCATTGCTTGAAGTCTCTTGCCAAACTCTGCTCTCAAGCTGAGGGGTCAGCAGCCTGTGTGGGAAAACAACTAGAACACATGTTGCTGTAAGGCTGCTCCTGCAGAAGTCTTTCCTTAGGCTTAGTCCTTCCAGGAACAATAGCCAGCACCTGTGAGTGGGTCAGATGCAGCCCAGTATCTGTCCTGATATCTTTGCTTTCAAGAAGAACTATGGTACTATTCCAGCACTTCTTCAATCTCCCCATTTGTTCTTTCCTAAATGTCCTTTTACTTTTTTTTTTTTCCTCTTCTGAAAATCTTGCTTAGAAAAAAACAAGTTAGAAAAAAAAAAAAGAGTTGGTACAGAGCGTTTATTGAAGCCTGAAATGCTGTCTTAGTCTGGAAAAGCAAGCCTTTCCTGATTTCCTTGCTTTCTGCATAAGACTTTAACGAGTCACATCTGGTGGTTCTTCATGTCATGTTACATTATGAATCTTTATGGGCAATTAACTGGTTGGGTATGAAAACACCCACACTAGTAATGGGTCAGTGGGCACATCCAGTTTAAGAATTCAGCTCAAATTGTTAAGTCTGTCTCCAAAGAAAAAGCACAAGTCTTTTCATTCTAATGAATTCTGCGAGACAGTGGTGGGGCACAGAATAAACACAAAACTTTCTCCAGCGAATAAATATTGATTGGTAGAAATTGTTTAGTGCTCTTCCCTCCTTCTCTTTTACCTTAATCAAATAGTAATAGCCAAATAACTACTTCTACATAATTACATTTATTTTGGCCATGAGAATAATTATTTGAGATGACATGAGAAGTTACTTGAGCTGCTCTTGATTTTAAATTATTAATTAGTGGATTAAAAAAACTGCAACCCACGTACTTCCAGCTCTAACAGGAGTTGTGCAGCCAAAAAATGTCCTCTGACCTTAAGAAGTAGGGCTGGGTCAGAGTCATTCCTCAAGGTCTCCCCCCTTTTCCCTCTCTCTTGTTGCTGTGCAAGTGAGGGTGTTTCCCTGAGCAGTTTCATCACTGCTTTCTGAACCTCACCACAGCCTGGTGTTGAGCTGTACCTTCTGCAGTCCTGGGAAGAAGGGAAGAGGAAGCCAAGTGTGGTGTTATCTGCCTTTGGTTTATTTCTCATCTGTGATCAAAACAGATCCAGCTGGGGGTTCCCAGGTGCAGTGGCTGTTTGTAACATCAGCCCCAAATTTCTGCAACACAAATCACCAGGAGCAGGTTCTGTGTGGTTTGGGAATTGGCTCTACAAAGTCCTCTCTTGGTGGAGGAGGAGAAAGGATTTGTCATGAATGTTGGTGGTGCAGAGCAGGACTTTGTGCCGTTACAGCACATCAGTATGTTAATAAAACGTACTTAAATTTAATCCTAATGAATTTTAGACCTTAATTCAAATGGCAAAATGTTGTTTAAGATAAAGTGCTGTAATCCAAAGGGCTGGGCAGCCCCATGTGCCTGTGGCTCAGCTCCTCACTGTGCACAGGAATGCAGGAAGGGAAACCAAACATTGTGAAATCAGATCAGGTCTGAACTGTCTGCTCAAAAAAAAAGTAACAGCTCTAGTTTTTACATGAATTTTTAATTTTAGATGACACCTTTGACTGGAAATGACAGTGGAGCAGATCATTTGTGTAATTACAGCAACAGTCGTTGAGGAAGGAAAGGATCTTTCCAAGGCATATAAAACATGAGATGGATTTGATAGTGGCTGAACTCTGTAACCAGAGCTGCAGAAACCTTCTGGCTTAGTGGGGCTGTAAACCTGGTAATGTCTTAGCTGAGGTTCTAAAAAGTCATGAGATCGCTCTTTCCTTGTACTTCAGGTGAAGTCAAGTAATAAAGCGGAAAAAAAGAGGAACTTTTAATGAGTCTGAGAAGGTTTAGCCACCCCTCTAGCAGCAGAAATGCTAATTTGGGGCTGGACAGCAGGAGGTGGGGTGTTTAATATGTAAAAACAATTCCATGCAAAGGATTGGGAGTTAGCTTTGTTAGTCATATGCTAAATTCTGTGCAGGAAGGCTGCATGTATTATGCACTGAACATGAGATGAGTCTTCCTCAAGTCACACCTTTTCCAGAAATGTCTTTTCAACACGCTCCCAAGTTTTATTTGTGGAAAAATCTATACTTACACTAATAAATGTTCCTGCTGTAGTGAAATGCTTTACGTTTTGTTCTAGGAAATATTGCTTATGACACAGAAACACCAGGCTTTCTTCAAGTGAATACACAAAGCTGTGTGTAGAAAAAAAATAAGAAGCAACAAATAGATATCTACAAACTAGGAACAAAGAAATACATTTCTGAAAAAGAAATTTCAAGCAATGGTTCAATTATATTGCAAGGAACAAATTATCTCTAAATACACTGTACAAGGAAAATAATCTAGGGGACAGTAATTTGTACACACTTGAGAACTTGGTAATGATCCTAAAAGTCTGTTTTGGATAAATAGGATATTTTTTTTTCCTATTTAAAAATGTAAAATCAAATGCAATTTTTTGTGTTGCTTATATGAAGATCACAGCTAATTAGCCTTAGTTAAGTAAAGCATATCCTTTGAAAATTGGAGACAAGTTCCTTTGCCCTCTGAAGAATTGTCTGTTATTTACATTGTTAATATTAATATCCTGCAGCCTCTAAACTCCGAGTCGGTGTCATTGGAGACAGATCTAACAAACAACTCAGACCTCCAGTAAAATAACGACTTTTAGGTATTTTTTTTTTCCTTTGTTTTTCCATGAGTTGAAATAACTAGTGATGAGTGAAGTCTTATACTTTAAAGTAAAATCCAGATTCAAGCTCTAACCTCTGGAATCTTAATTTATACTTTGCCCAGCATTTGTTATTTGCAACTTGACTGTAATACCAGAGCAAAGGAAGCTGTTTCACTAGTTCTGGGGGACCTGCAGGAGCTTTAACCTGGGGAAGTTGCTGGCTGTGAGGGTTTTTGAAGAGGTGAGGTGCTCACCTGGTGATGCTTTGTGTTTCCCAGGCTGGAAGGGGTGTCTGAGCACAGAGAGAAGTGTCAAAGGTGCCTGCAGGTGGATGATTTTCCTCTCAATGATGAGACCTGCTCTGCTCATCTCCCCTCTGCTCCTGCTTCGTCACTTCTCAGCGCCAGGTGGAGGGAGGGAAGGAAAAAATCTTATTGAATTATGGAATGTTTTGTGTTGGAAGGGACCTCAAAGAAAGTCTCTTTCCAACTGACTGTAAAATCTGCAGGGAAGGATGGCAGAAAGCTCCAGAAGGAGCGAGTCCTGGAAGGACAGAGTTATTCTGAGGGTACTTGCAAACGTGATGGAACTTTCTTCTGGTTTAGAGGGGTAAACAACTTCCTGAATTTTACCTGGTTTGATGGAGGTGGCAAGAGTGGGGACTATGGGTCCAGGATTGCTGTGCTGGGGAAATGGGTTGGGTGTGTTGCCCTCTGTCAGCTCTGGGTTCTCAGGCTTCATCAGGCACCAAAGCAAAGCAAGGGCTTTGCAGCAGGCTGGTCTTCAGCTCTCAAAGAGTGGTTAAGTGATAATACAGTCCATGAAGTTTAGCTGGAAAACTATGGAAAATATTTTTGGGGTGATGTAGGAATGAGTGGAATTCATTAACATACAGATGAACAGTGAAGGAAGGAGGTTTGGGGGATGAGTCACACTGTGTAAAGGTTGCAAAAAAGCAGGAATTGGCATTAAAAGCTCCTTATTATTTAGGCTTTGCTTGCATTTGGAGATTTTGGGGAAAAAACACGAGTACTTTCTAAAATTGGCACTGTGTGGGAAGAGAAAGGCCTGGAAAATACCTCCAGGAGCTGAGTGTCTGGTGCTGGAGGCAACACCAAGGACAGGGGAGAAGCTTCTGGGCACATGGCACCACATAAAATGTGAAAATGGAGGATATTCACCAAGCTGAAGTCATCCAAGTGTGTCCTGGTGGAGTTCAGGGATGGAAGCAGCCTTAATAAATAAATAAATAAATAAATAAAACTCCCTTTAGTGGTTGCTCAATTGAACTAGCTGAACTGAAAATAAATATTACAAACAAAGAATTAAATATTTGCCAAGAACACATGATGATAAATTGAAGGGATACACTCCTGATGGGTCATATACAATTTTGATAGGTTTTAGCATGTTATATACAGGTTTAATAGGTTTAACATTTAGGTTGCAGTTTCTAAAGTATTTAGGAGGCTTGGAAGCCCCTGTCCCATTAATTACAGTGGGAACTGGGCACCCAGATACCCAAGCTCACTTTGAAATCCTCTACCTAAATGTATCTTTCTACTCAGTGTTCACAAGGTTGAATAGAAGCAAAGTTTCTGGGATATGATAATTTCCTCCTAGAATAAATCTTGTATAAGTTAAAAATCCCTGGAAGCTCCAAGGTAGTAGGAGTTATGTACTGGGGAATCTTTAACAAGATCACTGAAGAGATTACTGGTTCAATAAATGAAGATTTTTCTTTTGGCTCCTCTGAGACAACAAAGACACCAAGGGAATAGAGAGAAGCAAATACAACCTCAGTTTGGAGGGGAGGGGGAAATAAGGACTAGGAAAAGCAGCTGGGATATAATAGACCAGTACATATGACCTTGGTGCTGGGCAAGACTCTGGAAACATTAATAAAGGATGAGATCACAAAACATCTGGAGAAATAAACCAGTCAGCATGGTTTCATAAAGGGTAAATCCTGTCTGACAAATCAGGGGGATTTTTTAGGGAGATAATGTGGAAAGCAGGCATGGAGGTGGGAGCACTGGGCTTAATTCTGTCCTTTTTGGGATCCCAGTATTGATCTAAAAGGATTGCTCAGGTAACTGGGGAGTGGAGTAATGCTGGTGTAAAAGGAGGAGGAATGTGAGGTGTGACAGAAGGCTGGACTAATCTTCAACTAATTTAACAAAAATTTAACAACCCTTCTTCGGAGAAAGGGTGTTCAGGCATTGGAAGAGTCTGCCCAGGCAGGTGGTGGAGTCCCCATCCCTGGAGGTGTCCAAGGAATGACTGGCCGTGGCACTCAGTGCTCTGGGCTGGATGACAATGTGGGGATGGGGCACAGGGTGGACTCAATGGGCTGGGAGGGCTTTTCCAAACTCAGTGATTCTGTGATACTGAGGGTTAAACTATAGCTCTATGCATTCTCTGGAAAAAAATGAATAAAGGTGGTACCCAGTGAGGTGAACAAAGTGGAGATGACGGATTAAATCTGCAGAGAACTTCTCTACAAGGCTGGGGAAGTGTGGGAGAGAACTGTCCATTGCCTCCTCTTAAAACAAAGAGTAGATTTTTTTTACACTTGTAGCTCTAAACTGGGAGAATATTCACCAAACAGATATGTTTTTGCAGAATTCTGGGTGAGAAAGAGTCTCAGTACTAATGCAAAGCAGAAGCTAAACCCAGAAAAGTATGAACTGAGAAGAGTTTAATCTGGCATGTTGTAAAGTGCTTCCCTGGAGCTCTGTGGGCTGCCCTGCCCCAGGTAGGACAACACAGAGTCCCATGGGCATCCTGGGGATTGGAAAGGGCAGAGGACAGCAGGAATGATAGAAGTACTTGTGAGGCTCCTACATGCAGAAAGCCTGGGAAACCTGGCTATGTACTCGCTTGGGGCAGAAACAAGCTGTTTAAAAGATGGTCTGATGTGAAGATTTCAAGATGCTGAGGAAGAATTTGAGAGGAGATGAACTGGAGATAAACTCTTTGGATTTCCTCAGAATCCCAGGATGTGTGTTGACAAAGTAAGTATAAAGAAAAAAAGTAGCTAAAATAAGAATAGGGGTATGTTTGATTCAAGCAGGGTGAAAGAAGCTGTTGAATTGGGGATGCAGGATTGAAAAGGAGCTGCTTTCATTGCCATTTAAGTGTGCTGGTATGTAAGGATAAATGCAGCTGGGAGCAGGAATCAGCCCTGCCCTTCCCTAGCATAACCCATAAGTTGACTGGTTTTACAGTTAAAGGCCAAATAATTAATCTTAATTAAGACATGCAAGAAAGGGGTGAGTGTTCAGGCAGTGCTGGTGGGTCAGTGGGTAGGTGGTGCCTTCCTTGTCTAAATGAGCTTCCCAGGAGACTCAAAGAAAGGCCAAAGCTGTACCTAAAGGAGTTATCTTGTCTTACAACCTGCATCCCCTTGCTGAATCATTCCCAGAGGGCATTTCTTTCTTTGTCTCCCAACTGAGTGGTAAATAAAATGCCCCAAATTCATGGTGTCAAGAGGAAAACAGAATAAAATGGGAGAGCGGGGGAAAAAACAAACAACAAAAAACCAAAAAACACCGATCCACCATTTAATATTTACAATGGGATTTTTATAGTAAAAATTCTAAATACTGAAGAATTGTTAGACACAGCAGTAGCACAAAGTCCCACTGCTGCAAGAATGACACGTGCCAGGGTCTGGGTTTACCAGGCTCCTGTAAACAGATAAAAACAGAAAGTACATCAGTCCTGAAATGCCATTGAGCAAAGGAAACGTGTGTCTGTGTGCTCTGACCTACAAGGAGCTGTCTTGCTGAGGTCTTACTAATTTTAATGCTGGCCCATTGATACTTTTGCTGTGTGTTATGACCTGCAAAGTAGTCTAATTGTAAACCTGTAGTAGTGTACTAATTTATGGAGAAATAGGATGAGAAAAATGGAGGTAATACACAACATTTTTAGTAATGGGAGCTGCCTGTGTGCTCTGTTATCCAATGTGTACTGAACTTTATGTACAAAAATAGAAATACCACTGTTGCCTCATGCTCAGTGACACTGTTGATGTGATGTGAGCCAGAACAGACAAGCACAACAGCCTCCTCTCTGCTCTAAAAAAACCACTTTTTCCACCAGATTGTAAGAGCACAGCGTAAAGCCACTCAGGTTTTTCTTAATTGTTCAAGTCCACTTACTAAACTCTGTTTGTGCAGGGTGGGTTTTTTTCCTTCTTGCAGACAGTTGGAAAATTAACATAAAATAAAACTCTTACCTTGAAGGAAGGAAGAAGATGCTTTTCAGGGCTTGAAGTTGTTCTCATCCATTCATAGTTTTGCTCTTTGTGGGTTTGATTAGGAGTGGTGGCCCTAAAATACCATTTTTATCTGACAGGAAATATTAAAATATTGAGCAAAACAGAGCTCAAACACACTCTGCTGACCCTATTTGCCCAGAGAGATTGTGGACTTGCCATCCCTGGAATTGTCCAAGGCCAAGTGGAATAGGACTTGGAGCAACCTGGGACAGTGGAAGATGTCTCTGCCCATGGCAGGGGGTGGAATGAGATGATCTTTAAGGTCCCTTCCAACCCAAACCAGTGTGTGATTCTATTTGTAGGGCCAAGATCCCAGTTGCAGGGGTTCTCTCTGACTGCTCAGGTGCCTGTGTTTTCAGAACTGCCTGTTTTGATAGTTCCCTATCAGTTTTTTCACCTTATTTTTTCCACTTAAGTTTTGTTAATTTTGACAGTTGTCCAATAGAACCAAACAGAAACTATTATTTCAGCTACTTCAAGCTACTAACAGGAGCAAAAAAATGGAGCTGACATAAGCTGGAATAACTCCAGTCTCTTCCCAGAGCAAGAAGCTGTTGTGTCAATGAAACCATATTTCTTCTTTAACCTGCTTCTCATTTGTCTGCATCTTCCCCCATTGCCTTCAGGAATGAGTCATTAATAGCTGCTATTCAGGAAAAAAGTGAGAACTCTTTCAGTCCATAATTCACCCTCACAATTCAAGCAGTGAGTCAGTTTTGAACCTTTTCATACTGCATCATCCCATAACCACCAAACCAGATGGAGTACTGGGTTTATAAAGATAATGCCAAATTCACTGCGAGCTGCTCAGATGCCCCTTTAAAATCCTGTGCAGGTCAATAAGGTTTCATCCCAGGCCTCTAAACTGGTGTCAGGTGCTTGGAGTTGCTTTTCCTCTTTCCTTGGTATATTTTTTTCCCCAGTTATGAGCTTTGCCAGTGCCTCATCCTGCTGCACAGGGTGCTGTGAGCTGCCTAATTAAGCACCACGTGCCTATAACCCACCAAACACGATGGAAAGTCGTGCACAATTTAAATCTGACAGGCTTTTTTTCCCCCCTCTGCCACAGATAAAAGTCTGTTGATTTGCCAACCCCAACTGTGAAACGTTCCCGCTGCCTGAACTATTTTCCACACAACACTTGTTTTCTTTGTAAAAGCCTTTTTTCTATTGATCTGAATTGACTTGTGCAGAAAAGCCTTGTGAGTTCGATGCAAATTGTTGCTGTGCATTTACTGGGAGCAGCAGAGCAACACAAAGGGATGTTTCTGTGTAGATGTGCAACACCCGTATTTCAAGACGTGTTTCCCCGTATTGATGTTTGGCCCGATCTTGCTCTCAGAGTATAAGCAAGCAGTCAATTAATGCATTTTTAAATGTTTGGAGGAAATGCTAAATCTAAAGCCCGAGGAGGGCACATGTTTTGGGTGCAGGAATGCTGAATCCGCGTGTTTTCCTGGATTGAGCTGAAATTGATCTCAATCTTTCAGCTGAGACAACGTCAGCTCCTAGAATTTTATCCCAGCTGTGTGTCAGGGCTGGGGGGGGGGAGCATAGAAACACAAGCAGAAAGAGCAGCTTACTTAGTTTTTTAACCTACTGAAATAACTGGGTTTATGAAGTTTTCTGGCCTGATGTGCAGGTACTCTGATAAAGATCAATGGATAGGTTTGGGGGAGGAAGAAATCTCAATTCTTGAATGATTTATCCACTAATAGCTTTGAGATGCAGGTCCCTGTTGTGGACAAGAGGGCTGTCAGTGTGTTCATATACCATAGTGAGTAGGGTGAAGTTTTGTTTGCTTTAGGAAAGGATTTGTCGCTTTATCCATGTGCAGCCTCAAAAAGGGAGAGTGAAAAACACAAGAACAAGGCCTTTTGTAGGTAAACATTTGCCCTCTAGGAAGGGAAATATCCACAGAAAGTACTCCAAGTGTTTGTGATGAACTAGGCAGAGAATAAGAAGTATTTGATGGCAGAAATGCATGTCACTGCAGTTTCTGTTCCCAAAATCTCCATGAGTGGAGGAACAGACTGCAGAAAGTTCTTCCTGCACAGCTGTGCTGTTGACCCAAGCTCTGTCCAGCAACTCCCAGACAGCCTTTCATAGAATCGTGCATGGTTTGGGTTGGAAAGCACCTTAAAGAACATCCAGTCCCACCCCCTGCCATGGGCAGGGACACCTTCCACTAGCCCAGGTTGCTCCAAGCCCGTCCAACCTGGCCTCGGACACTTCCAGGGATCCAGGGGCAGCCACAGCTTCTCTGGGCAACCTGTGCCAGGGCCTCACCACCCTCACAGGGAGGAATTTCTTCCCAATACCCCATCTAACCCTGCCCTCTGGCAGTGGGAAACCATTCCCCATTGTCCAAAGTCCCTCTCCAGCTCTTGCAGCCCCTTTAGGTAGTGGTCCCCTTCTAGCCTTTCGGAGCACAAGCTGCAACCCCCAGTTCAGAACTGTCAGGTAAACCATAAATTACCAGATTTATGCATGAGTTAAAATATCTCTGAGCCTGCCCTGCACATTTTCTTGATAGGCCAGTGAACTGCCTCGTGAATCCATCTCTAAGTTGCATCTGTGCAGATGCCAAGAGTGGGAATAACTCATGAATGCTGTGTTGGGCTTCCTCCACCAGACAACCTGAGTCTGTTGTGTGGAGCAGGGATGTGTCTCCCTGTTCCCTGTGCTGTCGAGTGGAAATATGTGCATAACAAATGACCAGCAGACAAATATAAACAAAACCCTTGGTAATTCAGCAAATATCTTGTGTGATCCCTTGGTACCTGAACTCAAGAGCAACAGTGGCCAGAATGACCTTCATCCCTGTGGAATACATTTCCCACACTGAGAGTTACCTGTTAGGGGGAAACAAGCACCAAAGACCTTTAAGTGCCTTCTTGTAGAAACAATGGTGTTGCTGGTGGTGCCATCTAGGAAAGGCTGGGATGGGAACTGCTTTACTGGCAACCCTTGGGTTGCCCATGCCAGAACCAAGAGCTTCTCACTAGAAAAAGGAGAAACAGTAGCTGCTAATGGGATTTTTTTTGCTTGTTTGTTTCTTTGTTATGTGTTTGGTTTGAGTTTTGTGTGTTTTTCTTTGTTTGTTTTACTTTGGGTTTTTTGTTGCTGCTATTGTTTGGTTGGTTTTCTTTCTTCTAAAAATTGAGGCTTTTGGGCATTGATGTGCATCTTGTGTTGTTGCTCACTTGGAGGTCAAACCCTCTCTGTTCACCTGTCCAAGGAAGATTTTTAAGACCATCCAAGATCCAAGGAAAAAAATTTTTTTTTTTGCTGGTTTTGAGAGCACATCAGGTTTATTTTAGACAATTGCTTTGCATAGAGACATGAGTCCTTCTCTGCTCCTTCCTCCTTTTGCTTAATCCTATGTGCCAACACTGAGGCAACACATGGCTTTGAGGGGACCTTCTTGGATGCCTGGGAGTGGCTCCCAGTACTTCCTTGGAAACTGGAGAGTCCAGTGCCTGCAGGAGGTTTGAGGCTGGTAGGAAGTAAAGCCTTAATGATGTTTTGCAAGTCCTCAAAGAGCAGAGCCAGAGTTCTTTCCCTGGTGACGTGCAGTGCAGCCCAAATCCATCAAGGCTCCCGCATCCAACTTTAAGTGTCAGAGTGGCCCCAGAGGACGAGGCCTGGGCTGTACTTACACAGGCAGTGTTGATTCAGGATTAGGGTGGCTAGAGCTGGATGCTCTGGGGACACATATACTAGACTTTTGGAAAAACTTCTGACCCGAGCCACGCTCATGTTGTGTTTGAAGTAACCATGGTGGCTCCCATAACATCGCACCTCCTGAAGCTCGCGGTCAGTCACTGGTGTGGTTCAAGAGTGGAGGATTTGAGAGGGCCCAAAATGGGTCAAGGAAATAAATCCCGTTGAATTGAGTGTGACCTGAGCTCCTCCAGCACCTCTGGATCATTCCTACTAATAATCTTGTGCAGAAATATGAAAAATTCAGGTGGCTTGGGTTCTTGTCTATGAAGGGGAGCTTGGGGTCTGCTCAAAACCTGAGCCCTCCTCAGCAGCAACATCACAGCCTGGTACACATAAAAATGGCTCTTCAGATGGAAAGTTATTCCTGAAATCCTGGCAAGTTTAGTGTTTCGGAAGCAAAAGATCCAACTCAAGTATTGTGGCTGAAAACCCACAGCAGAGGAACACAAAACAAATTTGTTGGGTTATAAATTCTTCTGGAGTAACTTTTGTGCATCTTAAGAATTACAGAGGGCTGAGGAGCTGAGAGGAAATGAAGGAGTTTAAAAACAAACTACAAAACCCTTCTGAGAGAGAAACTGTGTTTTTTATTTAATCATATCATGCTAAAACTGCTTTTTTTTCTCTAAGAAATAATTGTTAGAAGCTAGAGTGTGATGTGTTTCTGCTGTCCCTGATCCCAGCACCCTGCTTGTGGGAAGGACTGGAATGGGAACATCCACCACCAGAGCAGAGCACAGACTAATGAGTGCTGAGTAGCAGTGGCACTGCCACTGAAGGACATGTGACATGCACAGGAATATCAAATGAATTCATCATAATCACTGCTACTTCCATGAATACCAAATGAACTTATAATAACTGAACTCCCGAAGAGTTACCATTTTGTGAGCAATAAAGAAACCAACGAAAAAAAGAAAAAAGCCAGCAAAAAGAACAAGCAAGAGAAACAGTTGGAAAAATGAACCTAACTGTATTTTGGAAAAGTGATATTTAGACAAAATGTTTGACATAGTGAAATATTTAGAATCATACTATCGTTTGTGCTGGAAAAGTCTCCTTATGGCCACCAGCCCAACCATCCCACAGCACTGCCAAGGCCACACTAACCCACGTCCCCAGGTGCCACATCCACAGGGCTTTAATATCCCTCCAGGGATGGGGACTCCACCTTTTCCGCCAGTTGATGACGGCTCTTGTCCATTATTTTTTGTTTCATTTTTCATTTAAATTTCTAATTTTTGAGTGCTATATACCAGCTAATGAGGATGTAGAATTATTTATTTATTTAACAAACACTCTCAGTTAAGAGGAGGGTTTTTTGCAAGTAAATATCTCTGCTGTAAAAAGGCAATTCAGACAACACTCTAGGAGTTTATAAACTAATGAAGGTTCATACATAGCATCTTATAGATGGGTCTTAACTTCCTTAAGCAGAGAAACTCAGATTTCCAGTCAAACATCTCTTCTGCTGAAACTTCAGAAAACTGAAATTGTGAGGTGAGTTTACCTGTGATAGAATTATGAACCACAGACTGAAACACCATAAAATCTGTAAGGCGCAGTTTGCTGTGGCTAGAGTCCTCCTTCTCTTCTCAGATGCTGACATCCGGAGGCACTCTGTGCTCCTCCTGTCCATTGGGAAGCTCAGACCTCTCTGTCTGTGGTTCCCAGCCTGGTCTATGCTTGCTTTTCGCCGTGTGAGGATGGCTGTGACTGTGTTGTTGGTGTTGGAACACCCCAGTTTATCTGTGTGAAGATGTGTGATGTGGAATCAGACAGGGTAAATAGGCTTTGACTTGGTGACCTTTGCTATGAAAGAGAAAAGCAAACCACTGTCATTTCTTGCGTTGCAGGAGCAGCTCCTGAAATACCAGTTAAAAGCTGTAATGGGAGCTTAGGATGGATCTGTACCATAAGACACTCCTAGGGCAGGCAAGAGGGTTGCAATAATAATAATATCAAGTACATTTCCTTATTTAACTTTGTTTTTTATTGTGTTCAGCCAGCAGCTGATTTTTTTTTTTTTTTACCTTGTAACATAGTCCCTAATTGAGACACATGAAGCTCATAAGAGGCTTTAGACAAGATTCAGCTCCCCACAAAAGTCATTATCTCATTTTCATTTATTAACATGATATTTCCAATGGATTAACGAGGGTTTCCCTTTTGTTGCCTCTGCTATGGCAGTAGCCCTAAAGGGGCTGTTCCGTTTCTCCATCTCAAGTGACTTCTTACTCACATTAGATTACAGTAATGTACGTGTTCCAGGAGTGACATTTATTCTACTTCTTGAATTAAAATGCCCTATTTGAAGAAGCTGTAATTGCTGGAAATAGGATAAAGTGGACTTGAGTGTTGATTTTAGCAATGAGCCGGTATCAAAATAGCTGCTGCTAGAACTGGGTACGGAAAAATACCGTCCCCTAATTTCAGGTGTCTGATCCCGTTGTATTTCCGGAATCTGCATATTATGATGCAGAACTGGTAATTTCAGTTTTCTGAGGAAGCCAGAGGTCATCCTAAGGAACTGCCCCCTGTATTTTCCACGGCACTCACACAGTTAATTTTCAAGTATCAATGGTCCTGCCACTCCATGAGGTTGCAAAATAATAGTGCCAATTTTGGCTGAGCAGGAAAAGTGCCGATGGGATGCCCTGCCAGGCACGTTGCAGCAGGCTGCAGCGGTGAACCCCAGCACAGGGAGCTGTGTTGTTTTCCAATCATGTTTTCCAGCTCTGCTCACTGCTCCCCAGTTCCTGCTCCTCTCCCAGAAGGCTGCCCGAGCAGCATTACAGCGAGGACCTGCAGAGAGCCTGTCTGCTCCAGGCACTGTCTGATCTTGTCTGACATAATTTAAACCTATGCTTCCTGCTTTAGTTTTACATTTTCCAGGGCCTGAAAGGTTCTGTGGGAAACAAAACTCAGCAAAGAAAAATAGAGAATAGGGGATTTAAATCACTGCAGTCTGTTGCTGCTTACCTGATTTAAAGATGGTATTGGGTGCCTGCTGTTAGGTTTGATATAAAATCAAGACCTTAATTATTTGTGGGTGTCAGATTTCTTCTGTCCTGTCCCTTCAGAGGTCTCAGCCCTAAAGGAGGAGAGTTTAAACCTGGCATTTAGGAGGAAAAATACATCTGCTTCAGCAAAGCCTCCCCAGGGCAGCTGGATTTAGTGCTGCTCCTCACCTCTGCTGTGTCCAGACCCACTGCTGCCTGCCTGGAGGTGCACAAGGAGGGGAGTTAGCAGAGAGTGATGGTGTGTTCCTTCTGGAGCAGCTTTAATAAGCCTAAGGATATGAAAATCTGGAAAATCAACTGTGGAGCTAGGAAGAATTCTTCCTGCCTTGTCTTCTGGGGAAAAAGGTATCGGGGATATTTAATCCAGGAAGCTCCATCATATGTCAAGTTTAGAATCATAATTTACGGTGCTTTATAGAAACTCTTACAATCACTACCAGGTTTAAACATGAATTTGTAAACTGAAACAGTGTTTGCTGGTTTGTTTTTTCACTCTGTATTTTAAAGGGTGCTTTGGGTTTTATTTGGTAAGTCAAGTCTTGGGAAGGGAGGTGGCAGCAGCAGGTGCAGCAATCCCTGTGTTGACAGTGAGTGGAGAAGATCCTTTGTGGGATCTCCTCCCTTTTTTGAGTGTCACCACTGTAGTCATGTAAAGGAAAGCTTCAGGTGGGCCTTTAAAGGATGGGCTTAAACTTTTCTGAGGGTGACAGCAGGGAAAATGCTTTAAAAAATATGACATCCATATAAAAAAAATACCTTTTCCATTCTTCATGATTTTTCTAGTGAATATTCTTCTTAATATAATAATGAAACTCATGTAGGACAAATGGCCTTAACCTGATGGGTGGAGGGACCTGTTGAGAAACACAAAAAAACCCTGGAGTGACCCCAGAACCCTCTGCCTGGGATTCAAGCATTGTCACCAAGTGTCACCAAATGTTCAGCTCTGCCTCTGTCAGCCCCTTCTTGTAGTTTGTATTTCACAGCAGAGTTCAAAGAGGTTGGTGTGTGTTCACTAGAGCCTGACCAGAAAGGGTGTTCAGAGTGTGTTCTTCCTTAATTTGAAAGAAAGAAAGGAAAAAAAAAAATGGGGAAAGAATAAATAGTATGAACAGTTGGAATAAAACCTGAGTTTTGGGTAAATTCCAGTAATGTGTTTTTCATTGCATGAGATGCGACGCCTGTCAACACTTACTACTCAGATTTGCCTCTTTTTTACATTTCTTAAACAACTCCCCCCACCAATTTTTTGTAGCAGAGAGGAGTGTCCTGCATATCATGCTTCCATCTCCATACTGTAATTATTAATATGGGGTAGGGAGAGGTCACCTATGTTTTTTGGCAACAGTTATGTTCCCATGTATAAATCATGATAAAGTGCTATTGCTCTGTAGGGTACACTGATGTTTTCAATTTACCCTGTGTAGAATATACTTTTTTTTCTTTCTCTCTTAAAAAAAAGGGGGAAAAAAATGCGCCTTTTGTTCCTATCACGTAGATAAACTCATAGATTTCCCAAGCAATAAAAATAATATTAATAAAAATGAGGCATTGTTACAAAGTAGGTCCTAACCATGCAGCCTAATGTTTCAGTAAGTCTGTGGTGCACATCCTTTTATAGCCAATTAAGGGGATGTTTTATTTCCCTCATTAAAAGTGCAGCCCACAGTCACCATGTTGAATCAAATAAGTACGAGTTTGCACATCCTGTGCTCAACCTTTCCTCGAGGCACAGTAGCATTTGTCATCTTTATAATAAAGCTTTCCAATTTTTCTGATTAATATTTAAAAGAAATAACATGACCTGAGGAATATATATATATATATATATATATATATCTATAACATCCTTGGGTGAAGGCATTCCATGCTCCCTGGTTTAAGGCTAACGTGCCATTAGATCACTTTGTGTTCTGCCTCCTTCTAAGACCTATTTTCCAGTGTTTGTGTGCAGCAGGAGTCTCTTTGTGCTCCTTTCTTTCTCCCAGATGGCAGAGGGAGATCTCACTGGTGTTGCAGTGGTCGCCAGGATGCTCCTGGTCTTCGGCGTTGCCACGTGGAAGTCAAGGGATGGTCCTCCAGGGATTGTCTTCTGAGCAGTTATTAGTTGTTATGATTCCCCGAGCAAGTGGTTTCTGAATCAAGCTCCTTGCAGCTTTCTAGCAAAGCAAATGTGGGCTGGAGTGCTGTGGAAAGGTGGGATCCTGCCCCTTCATTCAGCTACCAAAACCTGGGCAGTGGTGGGGACAGCACAGGTTCACTGGGTCCCTCTCTTCTGGTTCATGTGGCAATTTGCTCATGTCACCGTCGTGCTTGTTTTTGGTGGAGATGACCTGGAAAAGTGCGGCCTCAGCTTGTAAAGGCACAGCATCCCCTCAATCCCTGACTCCTAAGGGTCTCCAGCTGGTAGAGCTTTACTGAGCTCAAACAGCTTCATGGTTGAAAAGTAGGTGCCTGTGTCTAAGATCAGGGGTTTCTGTAGGTTGCAGAAAAATTGACTATATAGCTGTGTTTATTTGTTATAATTATTGTTTCTGAAACACATGCACAAGCTTTTGTTGGCAGTGTACTGCATCAGTGTATTAAACAAGGGTAAACAATGAGTAGGCTGAGATTTGACAGCAGAGGTGTTAGAAACTCTTTCCTCTTGTGCAGTCCTTGGAGTACATTAATTCCCTGGTATTACCCCCTCCCCATGTTGTCTCTTATTTATTTTCTTTCATTTTGCCCCCCAGTAATAATTGGAGACGAACAGAGGAAAATGAGGAGGGCTGAGATCAGTGTTGGTATTTTATATTGGCACCCATCACTAAAACCCCTCAGGTTCTTCAAACCATTACAAGCAATCACAGCTAGAATAACAAAATATAAGCCTTTAAACTTAAAGGCTCAATTATTCAGGGCTCTCTGTAAATTACAGACAAAGCTAACAAATTTCATACATTAGTCATGGTAAAAAATATTAAATTCCATGGTTTGTCACAGATTAATAGGAAAAAAAGATTAAAATGGCAAGTCGTGTAAGTAATTTAAACAAATGGTTGTCAGAGATTCTGCATGTTTGGTGAAGAATTAAATAAGTGAATATCAGCAGCTGAACTTCTTGTGGAGGAGCCAAACCCCTTTTGGAAAAGCTGAGGCTCTTTTTGAATATGGAACTAATGTTTTACTTGATCCTGTAACACATTCAAACCAGCTGTCACACAAAGAAAGAGAATTTACCGTGCAGTGTTGCTTGTGTTTGTCTTAATCCATCTCCACCAGTCGACCACTCGCTGTGGAGCAAAAAAAGGGGAAAACCTCCTGTGGACCAAAACTTGGAAGATGCAGAGAATTCCAAGATTAACACTGAAGGCTGGAGTGCTTGTTGGAGCAGCTGATAACGCTGTGCACCACCAGGCCATCATCCCTTTAAGTAGCTCCAAGAAATAATTGTGAAATGTTCTTTACGGTGTGCTGGCACTTGGGCGCAGTGGCTGCTTGGGAATGGGGTGGGACCCACGCGGCAGAGGACTACACATGGATTTGTTTGCAGGGGGCTCTGCAACCTCTATCTGTGACATGGAGCTGTCCCTGATGATCCAACTTCTGCTTAAAGAACCTTCTCCAAATCCCCCTGTTAAGGAGGATAACAGCAACCAGGATGGATTTTGCAAGACTGAGCCATGTGTGCGCTCAACCTGTGACAGCTTCTAAAAGTTGTTTGTCCTTTATTTTTCTATTTATTTATTTATTTATCATTTATTTTTCTATTTATTTATTTATTCTGTCTGTTGGGGAGATGATGAAAGTCTTCCTTCCTCCTGATCCCCTGGACATAACAGTGGGATATCAAGAACAGAACCTTTACCCTACCAACCATTTCAGCCCAGTTCAACCTGCTTCTGATTATTATTTTCCCACTCTTAGCTTCTTTAACCCTTGTTTTTTGAGGGGCACACAAAACAGAAATCAAAGCTGATAGTATGGGAACCAAATATTTGTTTTCTGGATTTCCCTCCTCTTTCAGTCACTGTTACGGTCCTTCCAATTTACATCTCTCCAAAGACACAGGTGTGGTGCCACAAACAGGCTACTACTGTAATTTACTGTTTTTAAGTCTGCCAGTTGCTTGTTGGCTCATGCTCCAACACCCATGGCACAATGTGTGGCCAGAGCTGGCATTTGCACGGGGAAACTCATCTCAGGCCAAACTGGCTTTGCTGCAGGGATGTGTTTGCCCATTTTCTTAAGCTGGCATTGAGGAGTGAGCTCTGTCTTTACGTGGCATCACAGCAACTCTGGGAGTGCCTGCTTTGAAATGAGTCCAGGCAGAGCAATGCCCAGGGGTCGCTTGTTTCATCAACACTGGTTTTAGTGTTTTCAGTAAATCTCCATTTCACTCAGCACGATTTTCATAAAATTCGTAGTGAGTGAACAGCAATCAGAGGGTGGAGAAACATCCAGTCTTTATGGTTTCCCTCTTTTAATGTAAAGATTCATAGATTTCCTCATAACTTTCAGGGAATCTTATCTTATGTATGTTTGTTCAGCATAAAATCTGTTGGTGGGCAAGTTTTCTTCTCCCATATCCATATGTCTGCTGGGATGAAGATGCTCCAGGGGCTCTCTCCACCAGCAAAATTAATTGAGCCAGCAATTGGGATCTGCTTTTCCCACAAAATCTCCATCCTGGTTGGAGTCAGGAAGCCCCAGCCATCCCCCATGGGAACTCCCTCACAGGAAAATTCCCAGCACAGTTTCTCAATGAAGGGAGGTTGAGTGTCTTCTGATATATCTTGGATAAGCGTCTGCTTGTGATATTTATCCAAAACCTGGAAATATTAGGCTTGCTCCACATTGTTTCATTTCAGCAGCTGCCCCAGCAACAGTTTGTTTCCCAGTACTGATGATTAACTTCGGCTGACCTGAGAGGTTGCCTCTGACCTAGATTTAGAGTCAGGCTTAGATCTTTAGTGAAAGACCCCAGGGTTCATGCTTGACATCACAAAAACCCAAATACTGTTAATTTTCGTGATGGTTTCACAGAGTTTTGCAACTGCAGGATATTCATCTGTTGGGTCCCTGGCCCAGTTTGCAGGCTGATAAAGGGGCAAGTCCTCTTGCCACCCTTTGTGTATCTGTACAGGTGTTTGGTTTAAATTTCTAGTGAAGCAGGAGGATCTGGGACGACCAGGAATGGTGACTTCATATCCAACCTAAAGCTTTGCACTGTACTCAAAGGATATTAGAGCAAGTTTGCTTTCCCTCTCCTTTGCTTTCCCTCTTCCCATTCCCTGTGCATTCTGGCTCATTCCTGGGTTCATTCATTTAATAGGTTTCATTCCCATTTAACGAACACATTGGGAAGGGAAGAAAAATGTTCACTGAGACAAAACCCACTGTCCTTCATCCCAACATCCCTGTCAGACTCCGCTGCACCCACCTCCTCCAGCTTCTCCCTGCCCCCAGCTTTCCCAAACCTGCTGGGTGGCTTCAAACAGTCTCCTTGTATCCATCCCGTGTTTAAAGGCTTCTCTGAAAATAGGTGAACTCCTCTAGCTAGTAACCTGCTGGAGGAGCCTGTCAAGGGCTGGCTGTTCACACTTCAGTCTCCGCAAGAATCAAAGTAAAACGAGGAGACTCTCACAGAAAAGGGTTACGGAGAGTTTCACGTATTTTGCAGCCTTTTCATGGCTTAAATTACACTTCCCCTTGTTCTAGTTTTAAAAGGCAGAACAGAAAAGTTAATTTTAACACTGAAAAATGAAGGCTCTTCAATTATTTATAACATTAAAATGTACAAATGTTTGATCAATGAACTTGAAAAAAACATGCAACTACAAAACCCATTTCACAGTGTTCTAAAGTTCATGTGGCAGAGATAGAGAAGTGAAATGATTATTAACAGACGAAGAGCAGCATTTTAATAACATTCGAGCTGTAATAATGAGGCTGACAAAAGCAAGGGAATTCAAAGCCAACGCTGATCTGACGCTCCCTCCTTAACACATAGACTGTGTGTAATTTTGTGGAATGTTGTGGTATTGTAAGAAAATTGCTCTCGTGCCAGAGACCCCTCGGTGTGGTGCCCAGTGGGGTGGCAGCAGGATGAGGTACCTTTTGTTTTAGAACTTTATTATTTTATACCAGAGGGTTTTGCATAAGTACACAGCTCTGTCTTCATCTTTTTTTTTTTTTTTCTTCAAGCTTTACCATTAATAATAGTGGAAATGTTTTTGTTTCTTTTTCTCTCCTAAAAACACTGAAATAGGACACTTCTCATGAAGCAGCATCAGATGAGCCCAGCGTGTGAAATAGTGGTTGGTAGAGGGGTTATAGATCCCTGTGCCACCAAACAACATTGGCCAAGTATTGGGATGAGCCTTGTGACACCCAAATGGCAGGGAGCATTCAAATCAAGGAATCACAGAATGGTTTGGTTGGAAGGGACCTAAAAGATTATCCAGTTCCAGTGCCCTGCCATGGGCAGGGACACCTTCCACTAGCCCAGATTCTCCAAACTCTGTCCAACCTGGCCTTGGACACTTCCAGGGATCCAGGGGCAGCCACAGCTTCTCTGGGCAACCTGTGCCAGGGCCTCCCCACCCTCACAAGGAAGGATTCCTTCCCACTATCTAAGCTAAATTTCCCCTCTTTCAGTTTGAACTCAAATCATCCTGTGTTTCTGCAAATCATGGTATAGGTTTAGAGGTTATAGTGACCATGAGGCTTGTCCACAGCTGTCCACATCCCCTTGCATTTGGGTGATAAATTGTCTTAAAGTTACTCCAGATTAATTACTTCTTGGTACTTTCATCCTGGGCTCTCCTCTCCAAGGGCTTGAAAGCTGGAAGGGCTGGTGGTGCCCTTCCTTCAGGCTAAAAGGATATTTTTGTTGGACAGGTTTTCTTACAAAAACAAGTTTATTTTCCAAATACCACCCCCTTTCTAGGAAAGCAAACATGATGTGATCATCCAACTGCATGACTGCAATAAATCCCATTTGTTCAGTGCTTTTCTGAGATAAAAGGTTATTCTTTTGGATATTAAGATGCCTCTTATGCAACAGCAAACTGAAAACTCCCTGCTTTTACTGCACTAATTGTGATGTTTATAAGGAAAATGCATTTCCAAATGGGAAGGGGCACTCAGACACTAGACATGGAGTGTAATGCAAGGGAAGGGTTTATTGTACTGAAACCTGTGAGGGTAAGAAAATGGTATTTAGAAGGTGGAAATCCTTGTCCCTGGTTTGTTAGATGTGAGGAAGAAGTCCCTTTGCTCTGCCTGCACAGCAAGGGACCCCCATGGCTCTTCCCTTCCCCAGCCTGACTTGGGAGAGTGAATCCTGAGATGGGAGAGGTGAGAGGGAGCTTCTCTGATTTGGGGGTTTTTCTCTTGCCTTAAAGGAGGTGATTTAGGAGAGACTGTCCAAGTTCACCCTGTTGGTGACCAAGCGGCCAATCCAAGGTGCAGTGGGAGGTCCCTGTGGGGTGGGCACTGTCCTCGTCCACCCAGGGACCATCTGCCCTTCCCTGAGCTGCTGCCTGAAAAACAAGAGCCCAACCTTCATGTCCTGGTCCTGCAGCTTCTAATTATGCCCTGCACAAGGCCTTAGATGTGAAGTCTGCTGCAGAAGCAGGACGGTGACGACGATGAAAGGGAGCAACATCAAAAGTGTCAGGAAGAGGAGAAGGCAACGCTGTATCAGTGTTGAAGCCACATGCATATTCCAATTTGCTATGTGACTGTGTTACTAATTTGGAGGGGGTGGAGGTGGGGGGGTGGGGAAATCCGATTACAGGCAGAATGGAATCCCAAACGGTGCCTCAGGAATGTGC
>NW_020955343.1:1121791-1140012 GCF_003031625.1 Empidonax traillii | reverse complement strand
GCCTGCCTGGGAATAAGCAGGAATATGGGTTGAGCCAGAATAGCTGAATCCTGGGAAAATCTGACTTACTGGTCTCTGCCAACCAGCTAAAATAGACCATGACATGATGCAAGTTGGGAATATACTGGGAATAAGGGCATTTCCTGATTTGCAAGCTTGGAGATCTATGGGAATTGGTGTATCCTGATTATTTGGAAATGAGCTGCCACATCTGCAGAGTTAATATGAATTAATTTTGCCCCTGGATAGCAAAGGTATGTCAGACTTCATGTACTGAGGGGGGTGGACCCCTTGCCAACATCATTTGGGTCTTGCAGTATGTGGTGATGGTGGAGTGATGCAGGATCAACCATGATTGTGCTTAGACTGGAATAAATTATGGGATTTAGATGTGAAAAAATTTCAAATGGCAAAAATATATGGGGAAGAGGAGGTGTTGTCCAAAATTATCAAAAATGAGGAAAATCTTTTCAAGCCTTTCTTAATCATATGGCTTCCTGTATCAGAGGTGTTCCCAATTTCTTCTTCCAGGACAATATAACTCCCATTGGCTGCTTTCAGAGGTTTTTGACCAGAGTTAGGAAAATCAGTACTTTTTACCTCTGCTCAATGTTTACAACAAATGGTGAAACCATGTTTAAATTAGTATAAAATATTAAATTAATATTCATTGACTTTTATTTTTCATTATCACTAGAAATTGTTTATTTCTGAGTAAACAGTTTATAGCAAGTAATAAATATTTTCTGTTGACCTATTAACTGGTTTAATACATCATGAAGTTATTGACAGTTGCAGTAAAATTTATAAACAGTTATTAAACCTTTTAACATACTAGATGTGTCTAAGTCTCTATAACATGGAGAAATGATTTTTTAAAGATAATCTTCTCCTGATATTAAATTCCTCCAAGATTTTAATATATTGTCAAAGTTTATGGGTCATAAAATAAACCTAGAGCTTACAAAAAATTTACACAAGGATATTATTTAAGAAAAAGGACATGTAAGTTTTAGTGCAGTAAGAATGATGATATAAGCCACTGAAACATATAAAAGTACATACCAAATACTATGTTAAAATAACATTAAATGTCTTGTATAAATCCACAAGTCAAGGTTTCAGGGTTTTTACAGTGCCTGACTCTCGTATTATTGTGTCTAGATAATGACACCCTCACGGTGCAGCACTTAGAAAAGCTCATTTTTGATAGATGTAAAAGCATGAAATAACGATAGACCAAGAAATCCTAATTTTGAATTCCCTGATAATGTAAGGTTAGGGCCCACACTTGGTGGGCCTGATTCAACAATGTATTACTCCATCTTGAGCCTGATGTAAATCATTTAAAATCAATAAAAATGGGTCAGCTGGCTGGTGTAAATTGGCCTGCCTTCATTACAGGCCATGGATGGATGCCAGTTTACACCAGCTGAGAAATTGGCCGGGTGCAGTTATATCTGTGTAAAGCTGTCAGGACTCAGTGATTCATCAGGAACTGCACATTTATGATGGCTTTTCTCCGTTTCCTTTCTATATATATACGTATTTAAAAGTTGGGTGGTTCGACACTGCCCTTGAAATAAGAGTGATGTCTCCTCTCCTAATCCACATTCAATGGAAGCAGCACATTTCTCTTATTAGCAGGCATTAGGGACTGGATGGAGAAGTGTCTGAGCACCCGTGGGGCTGTGAGATGGGGGAAATTGCAATGCTCCAGCTGAAGGAGCCTCCAGGTTCCTCTAAAAGGACAATATCCAAGGTAGGGCTGCACCAGGAAGGTGCCCTTCCCTCCTGTCGCATCTGCCCAGAAGCAGCAAACAGATAAAACTACATCCCAAGAGCCAGAGGAGCAGTGTGAACACCTTGGGAAGCAGGAAATAAAATCCTGGGACAGGCTTCCAAAAGAGGTGGTAGATGCTCCATCCCTGGAAGTCTTCAAGGCCTGATTGGATGGGCTTTAGAGCAACCTGGGATAGTGGAAGATATCCCTGCCCAAGGCAGGGGGTGGAACTGGATGGGCTTTAAGGTTCCTTCCAACTCATTCAGTCTATTATTCCATGTTTTCACAATGTCTTTGTACCACGTGTGTGTCCCAAGGTTAAGCTGAGGGGACCCTGTTGCCAGCCCTGGTGCTGCTGCTCTGCCTGAGGTGAGGGGCACAGCCCTCACCTGGAGCCCCACAGCACACCACAGCTCTCCTTGCCATCAGTTTTCTCCTCCCAGTTTTCTGAAGCTAACGAGGTTCTCCATAACTGTAGGCCCACAGCTGAAGAGACCCTGAAGACAGAGAAGAAAAAGGGGGTATCATTTCAGTTTGCACTTATCTCTTTCAGAACAAATATCCTAAGAAACAAGGAGACAGTGGAGAAGCACAATATTCACAGTTGCAATCAAGAGCATGGCCATAATGAAATACCTCAGAGAAGCCACTCTGCTTCTCCTTTGATGCCATCTCACCCATGTATTTCAAGTGTCCCACCTTGACCGAGGGTGTCCCAGACCCCTCAGCAGAACAGAGCACACGCTCCAGTTTAACTGAGGTCCTACAGGACAATCCCCTAACACTAAAAGTAACAAAGCCTACAGCATTTGCTTGGTTTAATGATTTTTTTTTGTAAGCTGGGGCTGTGCCTGGTGGGCTTTCTACCCCACAACCAGGCTCCTCATGGGTCCTCTCCTGGAGGGCCAGAGCCACCCAAGTCCCAGGACCTTGGTGAGGCTGGAATTGAGGCTGGCTCGCCTTGTGCAAGCATGGATTATAACTGACGTGACTTTGTGGTTTCCTATCTCAGCTTTGAAATATAGTAAACTCACAAAAGCTACTGTAGAGTTCAGAACAAACACAGGGGGTATGTTTAGTTATTTGTTTTTGTAGTAAAATAAAATATTTATTATACACAGACACCTACTGTGAACAGAGGGTAAGGCCACTGTGTTTTATCTCTAGGGTGTCATGTTTGACTTCCATTAGGGATGTATTATAGACCTGTGGGTTTTCATGAATTCAGAAAGTCCACTTTGAACACTGATTTCAAAGCCTACAGGGGGTGTGAGGAATGTAAGAACACTGCTTCGGAGGAAGGAACCTGTTGCATCTAACAAACACCTTGCATTTGATAAGTCAGAGTTGAGGCAGGCTAGAAAGGAGCTCTTATTTTTATTTTTTTTTCTTCCTTAGCATGGTTTTAAAGGAAGATTTCTTATTGTTTGCTTTGCAACTTTAGCCCATCTGAAGGCTCAAGGTGAAGACAATGAATGAGCTCCTGAAAAATGCACCATTACATCAGCATACTTTTTCCATTTTACCCTAATTCTCTCCCAATGAATCATATGGGAGGAGAAAATGACCTCAGTGATGAGGTGGATACTGATCTATCTCCATAAGTGCCTCAGATTAATGATTCTGTCCAAAACTCTCAGTATCACTTGTGGGTGATGCATGGAGGGGCCATCAGCGGCATGTGATGCAGCAGGAACAGGGTCTGCCAGCCTTGTGCCCCTCACATCAGCCCCATGGTGGGCACTGCAGGATTGGACATGAGAAACAGCTCATGGAGCTCAGCACCATCCTGACCAGGGCACCTGAGCAGCCTTTGGGATCATCAGGCCCACATTCATGGGAGGTGGGAGCAGATCCATGTTCTCAGAGCGCTAGAAGTGATGTGGGGCCACTGTCTCAGCCCAATGGAGGGGTTGGAGACAGCAGTGGGAAGGTGGAGAGAGTGCCAAAGGAATCTGCTGGGAAAGAATGGCACCTTCAGATGTGATTTTTGTTCACCACAAGACCTTTTCCTTCTGTCCAGCCTTGCCTGTGGCTGGACAGTCAGGGAGGGATGTGTTTCTTTTCTTCAGACCCACGTATCTCACCTTAAACAAGGCAACAATGCTGAGTGTGAAATGAAAACAGGGAGAGCAATCAGTATCTCGCTCTGCAGATGATGCCACCAAAGGCATCTCTGTTTTGTCACAGCCACCAAATTCAAAAACAACAAAACAAAACAAAAACTGAGAAGACTTGACTTTGTAAAACCAGTGCAGAAATCCCCATTATAGCTGTTTTGATTTACCTTCTCCAGACAATGAGTACTGGTATATTTTGAATGTTCATTCACTTTATCCACATTCTTCTTTCTGTTTATTGCTGCCTGTGGAGGGAATTCACATGGATTTGTTTCCATAATGATTTCATGGAGAGGTCAGGACCCACTGAATCCAGATAAGTGCAGGAGCCAGCAGGGCCCTTCCAGTCATTGAAAAAGATTTGGCTCTGCTGACTTTTGCTCTGTGGGAAGGTCAATGCAAGAAGTTCCTAGTGCCTATTAGGCTGAGCATAACTGGGGCTGGAAAATGTGTGGTATTAGAAAGCAAGTCTAGGAATAGTCTTGCTAATGCTAAATTCTGTTACTAGAAAGGCTTCTGCTACTAATTGTGCCTTCAGTTCTACTCTACTGATGCTGTTTTGACTCAGGATAACATGTATAAGGACTTGATTCCCATTTTTCAGTAGATAGTAGTGTTTATATGCAAAATCCTGTTCAGTACAATATTTAAAATACCCTTAGAGCCAACTGGGATAGACTCTTATATAACAGCTCTTTGGTACAGTAACAAATGGACAGAATTATTTACCTGTATCCAAACAAAATTTCAGTGGGAATAAAAAAGCAGTTGAATTAGACACCCTGTAATTATTCCCTTTCTTTTGCTTTGCTTGGTTCTGTTTTGGTTTTCCTGGGGATTTCACATCAAGGATGAAAGCTGCTGCTATTACACTCAGTAGTAAAATTCCTGTTGGCTTTGTGGAAGCCGAGGGTTCACCTCATTCCTGCAAACTGCTTCACATATGGTTTTGGTAGGGTGACCTCACCTTTGGAAACCACTTTGGGTCCTACTACAAATTAATGGGATTTTCACCCGATGTCCAAGGTTGTTCTGAGAGTAAGGGGCTCTTCCCAGGTCCCACACACCCCACTAACACTCGGGGTTAGCAGCAATAGTCATGGACAGTAAGTCCTGACTTGGTTATGTGCTTCCCGTTCCACTTGAATTCAACCATTAAATCTGAACTTCCAGTTCAAATTAAATATGTCATGACCAATGTCAGATATATGGACAACTTCAGAGTGGAATAACCCAAGGCAATCTGCTCTGATCGTATCATGCCTTAAGTCTCAGACTAAATCCGGGGGGAATTTAATAAAATAGCTCAGTCAAGCATTGATCTTTCCTGATGGTTTTTTTTTTCCTTTCTAATGGCCTTCTTACACACATTGCCCCCACCTCCCTCTTGGAAAACAACACTGTATCATTGAGGAATAACCCAAATATTTCAGCACTGCAGCTATTGTACCTTTGCTATTGACCTCCCTTCCAATCTCTCATCAGATGAAACTGTTCTTGGTTGACAGTATTAAATCGTTCTGCTTCTCTCCCTCTCTGCCATCGTGCTGTTCTCCTGTTACATTTGGTACATAAAGTGTGTAAACTATTGTAAAATGGGATGGTGCTGCTGCAGGAAAAACTGTGTTGAGCTCATGTCCAGAGCATTTGTAAGCAGAGCCTGGAGACCCTGTTGGAGGAGGTTGTACAGCTCCGTTTGCCCATCCCTGGCACGGTGGTGGAAGGCCCAGCTCAGCGAATCCTGATCAGAAAATTCAGTGCGTGTTGCTCAGACATGAGAATGAGGTGTCCCACTGGAAATGAGAGACTGGAGGTGCATTTCAGGGTACAAGGGAACAGCTTTGAGATGCAAGTCCTGTGGATGCTCAGACAATGGGACATGAGCATGTAAGGGACTCCTAAAAATAATAGGGTTTGTGTCTCTTTAGAATGTTATATTATATCTAGCTGGATATTATAAGTTCATATATTTCATAAATTCATGAATTATAATTCATATTATATCTTCATGTAGCAATAAGACTAGGGCAATGTCCTCGAGCTGAAGGAGGGAAGGTTGAGTTTAGAGATTAGGAAGAAATTCTTCCCTGTGAGGGTGGGGAGGCCCTGGCACAGGTTGCCCAGAGAAGCTGTGGCTGCCCCATCCCTGGAAGTGTCCAAGGCCAGGTTGGACATGGCCTGGAGCAACCTGGGATAATGGAAGGTATCCCTGCTCATGGCAGGGGTTTGGAATGAGAGAAGCTCAAAGGTCTCCTAAAATCCAAATCACTCTAGGATTCTGTAACTTACTATCTGGTAGAATAGAATACATATCAGACTACTTCAAAATAATTAATTTTCATTTTACTCATCAAGCATTCTATTTAAAGTAGAATAAAATACTGTAAATAACATTATTAAATGGGGAAAAATTGCAGTCAACTGCACTGTGAAAATCTCTGGAGAGTGTGTCATCATTGCTGCTGTAGTGCATGAGCTGTTGTCACTTATTATTTTACTTTGAAGCAGTAGTTTTTGTGAGATGCTGGAGGAGGGCATGAAAGTATTGCTACCTCTGGACTAACCAGGTGTTCTCAGTGAGAAGCAGAAGTACAGACCTGGGTTTGGGACTGTGGAATGGTCAGCTGACTGTGAAGGTCTTTACTTTACTTTAGAGACAGTGGCAAAAATATGTCCTACTGCATTGATGGTTGAGCTTAACATTTACATAACATCCAGAAAAGAGAGTGTTGCATTATCTGACTTTGCTCTAAAAATGAGTCCTTGGGTAAGATCTCTCTCTGATTTGAAACCCTTCCAGGATTTGGAGGAGTTTCAAATAAAATTAAAAGAAAAACAAAGCTCAGGCTCCTGAGATTGCTCAACTACATCATGAAGAGTGAGTGTGAGGGTATGTTTTGTCTCTAAAGAAAATATCAGAGCCTGTAGCAGTCAAGATAGTTTATAAGCATGAACATAATTTTGAATAGACCCAGCTCCGGTTTACCATGACCTCTGCAACTCAACTCTGAATAAAAAGGTAAAAAAATATTCCCTTAATACCAGCTCTACAACAGGAAAGATACTGAAACTCAGCAGATTGGAAAAATCACAGGCATGTCTTGTTTGTCATAATGATGCTGACTGACCTTTTCATATTATTTTATTAATTATAAAATAAAAGGCTTTTTTTAAGGAATCTAAGAAAATTCCCTCTCCTTTTCCAAAAGATGCAGTGCATGCACACATCAGGAAACACAGGCAGATAGAATATAGGGAACCTTTTATTCAGTGATTGAAAGTTTTCCTTTGTTTCATTTCTCTCTAAGTTTTAACTCTTGCACGCGTCTTCCTTTGCTGCAAAGTGGTTAAAGCACAATCTGATTTTGTATTTCCACAAAGGTTCCTGCTCTTTCTCTCCACACTGGCCCTTTCACAGAGCTCTCCTCACCATCTGATCAGCAGCACAGGCTTCCCTTTGTCCTGCCCGCGCTACCAGGTATGGTCAGAGGTTTTGGGAAGAGGAAGGGAATGATATTTTGGAGTACGGATGGTTTGTGTTCCACTGACCATGCCCTGGCTGCCTGCCCCGTCCTGTCCCACCTCAGTTGTCATCCTACCCTGCCAAGCCCAGCAGAGACACCTTCTCTGCCTGTGCTGAGCCATTTTGGTTGTCATTTTGTTTGTAGTGCAGCAGATTAATTTGAAGTTTTAAAACCTGAAGATTAGATTAATTTGAACATTTTACTGCATTTGTCTGCAGCATTTGAAGTTCTCTCTTAAATCAGAATCACAGAATCATTTAGGTTGGAAAAGACCTCTAAAGTCATCAAGTCCAACCATTCCCCAGCACTGCCAAGGCCACCACTAACCCGTGTCCCCAAGTGCCACATCCACACACCTTTTAAATCCCTCTAGGGATGGTGACCCCGACACTGCCTTGGGCAGCCCATTCCATGGCTTAACAACCATTTTGGTGAAGAAATTGTTCCTAATATCCAGTGTAGTCTCCACTGGAGCAAAATGAGGCCATTTCCTCTTATCTTACCGCTTTTCAGGCTCCTCTCCAAAACATGGGATGATCTCCTAGGGACCTGTCGCCCAACACATGCTGTGGATCAGAGCTCCCTGTGGTCTGGAGGCTCCTGGATTAGATGTCATGAATCCCCTCAGAGTGACTCCCAAGGATCAGCCCAGGCTGATTGCACCATGAAGAAATGGAGACACCCACACTCCTTGTGCTAACTCTGAACCTGTTTAGTAAATTGGAGAATATTTCTGCAATGATTCACAATGTACCCTCATGTAAGGATGACAGGGAAATGTTTTACCATTACTGTGTGTGTTTAAAATGCTGAGGAGGTGTGGAAGTCCTCCAGAATGATCAGTTCAACCAGGTGATCTTTTCTAGCTGTTGGAGGCTTTTCTGTGCTTGCTCATGTCTTGAATTAGTAATGATAGCAAAGACACGATGTTTAGCAGCTACTTAAAAAGGACTGAGAAATAACCAAAGGTAGGATGGAAGAAACTTACTGTGTTCTGTGTTAAAAAGCACCATAAAGTTTGAAGGACATCAGGTTTTGTTAGTTGGGGCATGTGACTCATCAGCAGGTGAACCATGAGGGGGAAAGGACAATTGTTGCAAAGACTGAGAAAAGGGTTCTGTTGCTGAGGACTCCAGTAAAAGGAGTTAAAACATTTTGAGAAGATTTTGTCCTTTTTGAGTGCCTGAGCTTAATGGATTTTTCTGGCTGAGCTGTGTAGTACAGAACCCAGCACGGCACTTCCCGTCTCTGCTCCTCACACCTCTCTGGGACTGCTCATGTCATAAATCATTCACAACTTATACTAAGGTGATCCTTACACAGTCAGTCTATATCTTTAACACAAAATCAAGGAAGGGAAAAAAAAAAAATTGAAACTTGCATATCCCATTTTCCTGAGCCAGCTTTTCTATCTCAACAAGCAAACTGTGATATCCAAGTCCATGTGAGAGCCAGTTGGAAATGCCAGAAGTATATTTAGTTTCAGTGCATGTGCCAGAAAGCCCAGGGTTTCTTCTCCTTCCCTAGAGGTACCACTTGGTTGAGCTTTTGTCCACCAGCTTCCTTCCTCTTCCATTTTGGTCTCTGTTTTGCATCATCCCTGTTCATCTTCTCCCACCCTGTTCATCCTCTCTCCACCTGGCTGGTGGCTCTGGGTTCCCCTCCCAGTATCCTCCCAAAACCTTTCAATGAGTAAATCGGTCCTTAGAGAAAAAAACATGCCTAGTGTCACATTTGCCCTGCATCGTCCTCAAAATGCTCTGGTGAGCTGTACTGAGTGCACTGTGAACAGTGGATCTCTTCCCACATGTTCAGTGTCTGTCTGCCTATATATCTATCATTAGATAGTTTATTGCCTTCAAAAGATGCTTCTGGTTATTTTGTTCTTGAAAATTGTTGTACACACACACACACAAACACACAAACTGGTATGTATGAAATTGTTTACAATTCTCCCTTCTTTCCAAATATTATTTTCATGGAATCACAGAATCAGTAAGATTGGAAGAGTCCAACCTGTGCCCCATCCAGCCCAGAGCACTGAGTGCAACATCCAGTCATTCCTTGGACACGTCCAGGGGTGGGGACTTTACCACATCCCTGGGCAGCCCCTTCCAATGCCTGACCACCCTTTCCATGAAGAAACCTTCCTAATGTTTAACTTGAACCTCCCCTGGTGCAGCTTGAGGCTATTTCCTCTTGTCCCCTCACTTTTTACCTGGGAGCAGAGCCCAAGCCCCATGTGGTACAGCCTCCTGTCAGGGAGTTGTAGAGAGTGAAAAGGTGGCACTCAGTGCTCTGATCTGGTTGACAAGGTTGGACTTGGTGATCTTGGAGGTCTTTTCCAACCTAAATGATTCTGTTATTCCCTGAAGATCTCCCCTGAGCTCCTTTTCTCCAGGCTGAGCCCCTCAGCTGCTCATGTTGTTTCCTGCAGCAATGAGTAACAGAAGTCTACAAAATTTAGGACCTCTTCTTTTTTCTTTTTGTTGTTTTTTTTTTCTTTAAATGCTTCATTTCACATTTGCCATAAGCTGAATGCAGTTGAAACAAGTTGTAACTTTGACTTCAGAAATCTTTGGACCAAGTGCAATGACAGTGCACTGTTTGATTAGATGTAACACTGGATGATGGGGTGTCCCATTTGCAAACTGGTTTTCAAATATGGTTTAAGCATTTTGAAATATATGTGGTTCAGTCTGAAGTGTAAAAGTACCTTATGTACCAACAGTAGTGTATTATTTGAGAAACTAGATTAAGAATGGCAAGCGGGACATATGTTATTGAGAAATGAAGGAGAAGGGGAGGGGGGAGGGGTGGAAAATCTTCCAAAAATGAGCTTAGTAAGAGCTTGCCAAATTTGGCATTTAAAGACAAAGCTGTCTTGAGCTGAGTTCAGAAAAAGGTCTTAGTGTCAAATGTTTTCAACCTTTTTGCATTAAATGAACTGAAATTCAGCCAAAGCAGATTCCTCAGATTTGGGGGAAAAAAAAAAAAAAAGATTCCCTCCCAAGCCTGGGAGAAGCAGGCCAAGTTTCATCCTGACAGGAACGTTTTTTTGCCAAAGCTATAAAAGCTGAAGTGAAAGTACTGATGCTTTATCTGGCATTTGTGAAGTAGTTTCATCCCAAAAGTTCCTAAAGCACATTACACACAGTGGGCTGGATTCCCCACTCTTTACTCAAATGTTGTTCATGCCCATTGTCATTAAAATATGGGGAATTGGAGAGCTCAGGCCTGAAGATCCTGTGCAGGAGCAGAGAGTTTGGATTGCTTTCCATGTTTCATGATGGGAATTCAATGGCACTAGACTGGGATCTTGGCTTTGCTGGAGGTTCAGACCATCAAAACCCAGCTGGAGAGATAATGCTGACCGTCAGCAACCCAGTTATGATCCAAAACTGGATTCTGTGGCTCAGTTGCATTTCTCTGCCACAGGGATATGGATTTTTACCTGAACTTAGCACTTAAAGCTTTCTCTATTACATTACTTTTTTTCTAAGACTTCTCTTGGCTTTAAAATAATTCAGTTTTCTGCATCAGTGCCTCCCCTAATTCTATGTTTATATATATTTCCCATAGATGGCACTGGAAATTCATGTTTTCTTTGTTATGTTTGTGGGTTTTTTGCCTAGACTTTCCCTATTTGAAGTGGGCAGGGATTATTTTGCCTATATTTAATTACTAGATTTTGACTCTTAGTTGTTTTGAGATGTTTCTTTGTTCCCCTCTCAGGAATCTTGCAGAGTTTTCAATGAAAACAAAAACAAAACCAAAAACAAACAAAAAACCAAAACAAACAAAAAAAAAACCAAAAACACAAACAAACAAACAAAACCAAGCACCTCTTTCTCCTCTTTTCTCCTAGATTTGCTTATAATATTTGATTCAAGAGACTATTTTTCTACTGTATGTGATTCTATGAGTAGATGAAAAGAACATTTTAAAGGTGGTTGTGTATCCCCAACTGCTGTGAAAACTGGATGGGAGATGGACACAGAATCCACGGAGCCTGATCTTCTCCTTGTGCTTTGGGTTCACTCCTTACTATTGACTAAGGGTAGAGCAGGGCAAACCCATCCCCTGTATCCACATTAAACTGAGAATATCCACTTAAGTAATAAGATTTTAATTACCCAAGTCAGAATTTCATATTAAACTCTAATCTGATGCATTACCAGCCTAAATTAATGTCAAAAGGTGTCTGTATAGAGACTTTCATTCATTTAATGATGGTTAGTTTGGGGCCTAAACAAATTATTTGCAAAAAAAAAAATCTCCAACCTGCTGTAGAAAAGGCTTTTCCAATGCTAATAGACTTTTGATTTCCAATTAGTCCTCAACTCTCTTTGATCAGGAACTGATTTGCTGCAAGCATTGGAACAAAGGGGTGTTGGGAGGATGTATTTTTGGAGTGTGTCGACAGGAATGTGTGTGTAAAGAGTCATTTAATAACTGAAGCTGGGGTGGGATACAGGGACCATATGCTTGGCTCTCTGCCTCTGTTACATCCTAAAGAAAACTCTTGAAGAAGAACAGAATTAGTTTATCATCCAATCCTGAATACACAAACACTCCTCTCTCTTCTTGGAGCTGTTTTCTTCAAAATTCGGCTCCAGGAATTTTTATGATTAGAAACACCAATTCACATGGAATCATAGAACAGCTTTAGCGGGAGAAACCCAAAAGGATCACCAAGTCCACCTCCTGGCCATGCCCAAGACACCCCAGCAGTCCCACCCTGTCCCTGAGAGGATCATCCAAACCCTCCTGGAGCTCTGGCAGCCTTGGTGCTGTGCCCACTGCCCTGGGGAGCCTGTTCAGTGCCAACCACCCTCTGGGGGAAGGACCTTTTCCTGAGATCCAACCTAACCCTGCCCTGACACAACTTCAGGATGTTCCCTGGGGTCCTGTCCCTGGTCACAGAGAGATCAGTGCTGCCTCTCCACTATCCCTCTTGAGGAACTTCTAGACTGGTCTGACTTCTCCTCTCATTTTTCGTCTTTATTAATTGTTTCTTCTTTATCTTTGGTTGGGCTCCTCAGTCATCCTATAGAAGCCAAATCAAGCACTTTCAATGATGTTTTATTAACTAAAATGAGCTTTTCCACAGTTTAAAACCCCTGAAGTCCCTTAACACTTTGTAACCATAGGTCCATCCAGAATTAACCACAAAATGCCCAGAAAGGGTTAATCCTTGCTGGCAGTTTGACCATATTAGAACAATTACAGTGATTCATTGTCTATGTCTAATGGCATAATCTGATTGTAAAGACAGCAGAGTGGGCGTTGGAAAATATACAGCAGCCCACTATAGTCAGTGTGAGGCATAACAGGAAATGATTGTGGGTGTTAACCATGTCACAAATGGTTGGATTAAATGCTGACTCCACAGCTGAAAAGCCAAATAAAGATATGGGAAAGAGCCTGTATATGTTTCAATACCAATTAGGAAAGTATCTAATATTGGGTTTAGCAACAGAAAGGAAAGTTGCAGTGAAAAAACAACTGCAGGTGATTCTATTTAAAGCTGTATTTACTATCTCCCCAATGTGTCAGCCAATAAGTAAAACCGTTCAGGCTAATTTGCTCTGATTCCTTCAGAAAGAAGGTATTTTATATTGAAATAAATAGGAAATATAACTCCTGATTATGATATTGTCATTAAGGTACTTATTTTCAATTAAGAATTTTTATTAGCTCTCATCAAGTTGAGTAATGAAAGTGCCGTAAAATATACTTCCTTTCCCACCCAGTCTGCTCCCTCCTGGCCCAAATGGAAAGAAAGGGAAAAGAAAGGGAAAGGGAAAGAGAAAACGAAAAGGAAAAGGGAAAGGGAAAGGGGAAAAATAAAGAATAATAGGAGAAGAAAGGGAAGGATGAAAAAAAATTACAGTTTAGCAGTGTCCTGAGATTGTTTTCCTTCTGCTCCATCCCTTGGCCAGGTTTCAGTCATGGAGGTGCAGCCTCTGGTGCTGGATCCTTGGGAAACTCTTGACAGGCACTTTCTTCCTTCTCCTTCCCTTTTCCCAGGGAAAGGGCTGACTCTTGTGCTCACATCTTGTTGAGGTCCCCATGGCCATGAACCACCACAGCTCCTGTCCATACCCCCTCCAGAGGCAGCCATCCTACTCCCTGAGGAGAAAAGTCAGGATTTAGATTGGCCATTCCAGCAATTTAGTCAAAATGGGCACATTCATTAACTTTTTTTTAACATTTTTTAACAGTTCTGGCCTCTTGGAGGAGCTAATGCAAAGCAAACACCTTTTTTGTTTGTTTTTCAGGCAAAGGCTTTAAAATCACAATTAAAATCACTTTAATCATAAATATATTTCAGCTGCATTTTATCAAATAATCTTACAAAAAATTCTGGTTTATGAAGTTATGATGATCTAAATTGTTCTTCCTCTCTCTCTCTTTCTGTCTCTCCCCTTTTTCACACAAATTCTCTGGAGGATCTAAAAATAAGCCTCTAGCTATACAAGTCAGTGCTCCAGGTTTATCCCAGAGACTAAGCAGTATTTCACCAAATACCTTTATTATTTTCTGGGGTTCCTCTGCTTTGTGTGAAACCTCCAAGGTTATTTGAGATCAGACAAGGAAAGTGGACACATTTGAGGCAGAGCTTGGGAGGAGGAATTTTTCAGAAGCTGTGCTGGATAAATTAAAACTGTGAATTTATATTTTTCTGGTGTTTGAGTTATGCACTTATTGACTTTTGTTTGCTTCTCAGTAATCTAAAAAGTATCTGTAATCAACTAATGAATGTGAAGTAGACAGAATTGTACATATTCTGTGTCCTACCTCTTCAAAAAAAACCCTTCAGGATCAAAACCATGAGGTTTTATATTGATTTTATAGTATTGAACTTAATGAGAGGGAAATCACTGAGTTAACAAGAGGAGAGTGAGACCATAAATAATAGTGTTGATTTAATCACAACTTTTTGACATAACAGCATTTTTAGATGATTCTATTTTCTCTAATGAAATTTGAGTATACATTCCTTAGGTAAATATTTAGGCAATACAACATGAATGTTTTGTAGTCATGAGGTAATGACAGGAAGATTAAAAGGCTGATGGACACCCAGATGTTCCTTGCAGAGCTCTGCAACCTTAAAACGATATTTCACCGCTGTCCAAATACAGCTTCTGATGGAGGTTGACTGTCACAGAAGTTTACTACAAATTAAAACTGGATTAAATTATCTTTATTGCTTACATAGAACCCTGGAATGGTTTGGGTTGGAAGAGACCTTTAGGACCATCTCATTCCACCCCTTGCCATGGGCATGGACACCTTCCACTAGCCCAGGTTGCTCCCAGCCCCATCCAACCTGCCCTTGGACACTTCCAGGGATGGGGCAGCCACAGCTTCTCTGGGCAACCTGTGCCAGGGCCTCACCACCCTCACAGTCAAGAATTCCTTCCCAATATCCCATCTACATTCTTTCACTTTAAAACCATTCCCCCTTTTCCTATCACTCCACACTCTTGTAAAACCGTGAACACCCACGTGCAGAACTGAGCATGGCTGAGGATATCGATGTAAGCTACAACATCAGCTCACAGAGGCACAAAACCGGAGCCTTTCCCAGCTGATGAAGGCCCTGCTGCAGTTTCCCAGGATGATTTGTGGCCGTGGGGCTGTGCCTGTCCCCGGGAGGGGTGGTGGGGCCGCGCAGGTGCCGTCCCGTCCCCGCGCACGGGACACGGTGCGGCCCCACAAACGCTGCCTTGAAGAACTAACACTCTTTTATTGCAGGAAGAATAAAACAGGATTTCACAGTCACTTGTCTTTGCAGTAACCAGCTTCTCACTTCCCCCAGCACTCCCTGGGGGTCCAGGGCTACTTCAGGTGCACTCCTCTGTTTATGGCCCTGCAGCAGGATCAGTTTTCCTCAAATCCCCTAATTCCGGCTGCTGGGGAGGGTTTGCCCAGCCGAGGGTGACCGAGGATGGCCTAGTGATTAGGCTAATTAGCTCATTTGTGTTTTATCCCTGCTCCATGCAGCGTGTTGGAGCTTTGGGAACAAGTTGGACATGTGGGACTGGACAGAGGGTACCTACAGCACCAACCCCACGATGGCATGTGGGGACATGAGTGTCCATCCCTGCTGAAAGCAGCCTGTTCCTTTCTCTGCTTCCCATTGCCACTCAAACAAGTGACAGAACAGGTGGGGGTTTGTCCTTTTGAGCCTTTATTCTTAAAATTCCTCTCTAGAATTAGGATCTAGAGAAAAAGTCTGATGAGGAGCAGCTGAGGGAGCTGGGGGGGGCTCAGAAAAGGAGGCTCAAGGGGGATCTACTCACTCTCTGCAACTCCCTGACAGGAGGGTGGAGCCAGGTAAGGGTCAGGCTCTGCTCCCAGGGAACAAGGGACAGGATGAGAGGAAACAGCCTCAGGTTGTGCTGGGGGAGGTTCAGGTTGGATGATGGGAAAATTTCTTCACGGAAAAGGCTGTCCAGCCCTGGCACAGCTGCCCAGGGCAGTGGTGGAATCTCCATCCCTGGAAGGCTTTAAAAGCCATGTGCATGTGGCACTTGGGGACATGGGTTAGTGTGGCCTTGGCAGTGTTGGGGGGATGCTTGGACTTGATCTTACAGAGATTTTCCAACCTAAACAATCCTGTGATTCTGTTCTATAAATTCTGAAGCAGACTTGCAGGTTTCTTGCTTGCACTGAACCTGTAGCCTCAGCCTATTGTAGCTCTGCCATCAGAAATAAAGTATCTTTCCCAGAACTGTGAATTACCTGAGCAAAAAGTTTGTAGAGATTGACTTCATAACTTCCCAAAACATTTTATTGTTGAAAACAAGTTGTGAAAATTCTACCCAAACTTTTGTTTCCCTACACAGTCTCTGCTTGTAACACTGTGAGATACTTTTATTGTCTTAAATCATCCAAATTCCAGCAAATAGCATTAAAAATTTGGGTATGCATGAGGTGCACCCCTTAATTGTTACTCCTACAATAGAATGAGTCTGTGTTCTGTAAATGAGAGTACACAGCCCTTCCATGATTTACTTTATACCTACAGTAAATTTTCTTGCAGGAGGTTTTATTGTGCCTTGTTGAATTGTGAATGTTCAGTCAAACCTTCCTCCAGCCGAGGAAAATAGAAGCCAGATCTGCAGAGAGAAAGTAACAAGGAGTTTTTGTTAATGTGTATTCCTGCCTGTAGTAAGAGAACAGTAATTCTGTTTAATTTAATTTAATGAAAATTAAATTTACTACCTTTTGTTTGTAGTTGTACCTTTAAAAAAAAAAAAAAACAAACGTGCACGCCCTTGTTAATCACCACGAACAGCTCTCTTCAACCAGCAGAATGACAAAAGAGCACTAAAATGCTCTGGCCACATTCCAGGTGGTGTTTTTTTGTCTGGACTTTCCAAAGAAAATTCACATAATGTGTGGGGTTTTTTTTCTATGGGAAGCATGTTTTTCCATGATTCATAAACTCACTTTTATCCAGTCCATGAAAGGACCTCTCTCCGCTATGGAGACCAGGGCTGACACATTTATGTGCAAAATTGCTGGAGCATTTACACCCCTATTCATCCAGGCAGTGTCTGTGCTCCAGGACTATTCCAATCACCTGGCACAAGCAGTTTAACACACATGCACGAATTCTTGGAAGACTGTGTTGTTGTAACCCATAACAAAACATAACAACCACTGAACTACTGGCTCATGTGTTCAGAAAGTTGCTTTTGCTTTCGTAATCATGCACATGAATTCAAATTAACAAATGCCATTGTATTATTGATGTGATATTGAATAACAAAACAGCTGTGTAAAACTGAGGATATCAATTGGTTCAGGAAATTGCTAATAAATATGCTTTTCATTCCCAAAATGACCAGCTGAAATCCAGTCTGTGCTGCTGCAGCTGTAAGTTGCAGCTACCTGACTGTACGTGGCTTGTACAAGATGAATACTTATTATTTTATAAAATATTTAAGCATCACCCCCTATTACAGGTTGGCCAGAGAACTGTTCAAGGGCAGGTTGGACAGGGCTTGGAGCAACCTGGTCTAGTGGAAGGTGTCCCTGCCCATGGGAAGGGGTTGGAACTAGATGAGATTTAAAGTGCCTTCCAATCTAAACTATTCCATGATTCTAATGTTATTGTCCTCCTCTGGCCACCACTGATGCTTTCTAGATCATCATTCTCATTAGTCTTCACCTCAGTGCCCAGGTTTATGGATGCAACGTGTGTTCCTACCTGATCCTGCACTCCAAGGTGCTACCTCAAACATGAATGTGGGAAAGATTTTGCAGAGGTCAGTCTCCCACCCTTTGTTGCTATCTCACATCCTCATGACCTCTGAAAACAGCCCATGTTCTGCTGAGGACAGAAGGTTATTTCTTATTCAAGGGGGGCTAAAAGAATTTGCCAAGGCACTGATGGACATCTTTCTACCTCAGAATCAACACCTGAATGCTTAAAGCATGAGCTACAGCTTATCCTAGGGGATTTTTAGAGTACCAGAGTCTCAGTGCAGTTCCTGCTGCCCAAACCCTGGCTCTGTTTCAGACCCAGGTATCTCAGTGCCAGCTCTCCCCTCAAACAGCTTTCCCCCTATTCTGGGAGCTGGGAGCACCCCATCCCATCCCATCCCATCCCATCCCATCCCATCCCATCCCATCCCATCCCATCCCATCCCATCCCATCCCATCCCATCCCATCCCATCCCATCCCAGTGAGGTGCTGGTGGGGACCTGGGTGGCCAGGGTGAGATGCTCAGCTTGCCAAGGACTGTGTGGGTGCTCTCTGGGCTTGCCCAG
>NW_020955343.1:1060965-1121526 GCF_003031625.1 Empidonax traillii | reverse complement strand
TCCCATCCCATCCCATCCCATCCCATCCCATCCCATCCCATCCCATCCCATCCCATCCCAGTGAGGTGCTGGTGGGGACCTGGGTGGCCAGGGTGAGATGCTCAGCTTGCCAAGGACTGTGTGGGTGCTCTCTGGGCTTGCCCAGGCCTATCCCAGGATGTTCCATGGCCATTGTCCTCCCATGGCAGGGAGTTGGAACAAGATGACATTTAAGTTCCCTTCCAGTCGAAACCACTCTGGGATGCTCTGATTCTATGGGAAGGAGCTGCACATTCAGCTCATCAGGTGATTGTGAAGTTATTCTGCAGCCTTCAGGTGGTCACCACCTCCCTGACAGGTGATGTTACACCCCACAAAATCCAGCTTTGCCATCCCCAGACAGGATAGACCTGGATTCTGTAAATGTGGGGAAAGGGAAGCATTTAGCTTTCAAAATCACTGTGGCTGTCAGGTGAGGAAAACATTTATTTTCATAAGGATTTTCACTGACTGTACTAGCAAAGATTTTTAAAAATTGCCTAAATAAGTATTTACATGATACTGTAACCTAGAATGGTTTCAAAGGAGCCTTTATGATCTGTCAGGTCAATAATCTGCATTTTTAAAAGTCCCTGAATACATATTTGCATGATCTGTATTTCAAAAGCTCTAGTAAATATGTATTTGCACAATAGACCATAACAATCTCTTTTAAGCCATCGTGGTCTATATATAGTGGTAATCCTCATATATTCCAGAGGAGTTTTATTTTCCAAAATAGCTTTTATTAATAAGATGTTCAGATGCTGTTCTGAGGGCGATAGAAGGATGTAATCAAAAGGGATGAGGACGGCTTTTCATGCAATTAAAAACTGATTTAAAAGTTAGGCCTACAGTGTAAGCAAACACTTGGTTTAACCTCCCTTTTAGCCCATGGAGTTCTCCCAGAAACCTCCCTATTTGCAGAGGGGAGAAATGGGGCAGAGAGGCTTTGAGCCACGGATTTGAGAGATGTATTGTCCATGTTTATGGGCCCAGAAGTTTTTACACCTGCTTTGATCAAGGTCATACTGCTGTTTCCATATTAGTCTGGAAAGAAAGACTGAAAATTTCTTTTTCCAGAGGCATAGTTGGGTGTGAGATGCTCATATCTGATGTTGTCCTCTGGCTGGAAGTGTCCAAGGCCAGGTTGGACAGGGCTTGGAGCAACCTGGGATAGTGGAAGGTGCCCCTGCCCGTAGCAGGGTGTGGAATGAGATGGGCTTTAAGGTTTCTCCCAAAGCAAACCATGTCAGGATTGCACCATATGATGTGAGATCTCTTTTGTGACATTCTAGGTCTGGGCCTGGGTGCTCTGGGCCAAATACAACACAAAAAATTCTGTGTCCATCTCTTCTCATCATCAATTCCAACCACATTTCTTATCTCTACCATTTCTCGCTCTGCAAGATACTGCACATCATGAGCTGGTACAGGTTTCTTCCACTTCTTCTGTCCTGACAGAAGTTATCAAGCTCTTCATTTTTAGTCACCTCTACAGGCAGCAGAGGTGAGGGTGGGAGCTGAGATTCTGAGGAGAAAACCACATATATTAAAATTAGGTATTCTGTATTACAGTCAGATTTGCTTTTCATGCATATGAACCCCTTAAACACAAAGAGTGGGTTGGTTTTTTTAAAAAAATATTCAGAATATTTTTAAAATATAGAGTCTTGTTTTGGCTTCATATACTTACACAGAGATTTTTCTATTGCTGTGACAAGACCTCGATTTTCGCTCTCAATGCATTTTGTATGCTAATTAATGTACAATTATGCTATCGGACACAGAGCAGAGGTGAGTGCTGTTTTATCACTGCTAAGAGTATTACTGTGAAATTATCAATATCCTGATCAGGGCAATGCATTTCTTTAAATACCTAATCCTGAACTTACACGGTGTTCTGGTGAAATCAGAAACAATTTAAATTAATAAAATTAATATATAATTTAATTTATACTATATGTAATTATATAAAATTAGTATATATAGTATATAAATTATAGCAGATTTGAGGACTTTAATTATCTTTGCTGTGAATAAATACTTCACTTCTCCAGCTACTTATATTATTTGTGTATTCTTTATGCATCTCACGTTGAGTTAACTTATCTTGGTGGAACAGCTTCAATCTGAGTTTACTCCCAGCAGTTCCAGATCGCAACTTTTGGTTGTGGGGGGAACAAACCCTAAATAAATAAATCTAAATAATTTCCCTGTTCCCAGATCTTTGCCATTATTCGTCCACCTTGGCTGTGGTTTCCCTGTTGCTGCTCCTGCTCCTCCTCCTCCTCCTTTCCCAGGCATGTGGTGCAGGTAAGGCAAGGAGCCTGCACATATTGTTTCTGTTTGCAGAGGAAGTACACCCTGCACTTTCCCCCAGCATAAATTCAGCCCAAGTGGAATGTCATTAATCAGGTGCAGAATCTGGAAAAATCATACGAGACCCCGTCTCCTATATTAAAAGCAGCAACTTGAGGGCTGGTTAGTTTGTTTATTGAACATGTTTTATTAACACTGTACCTTGCAGAAAGTGAAGAATAGGACAAAATGAGATTCTTTCTCCATCCCCCCCATCCCACCACCCCAGGTCAGGTTTTCTGCATAAACAATTTTGCTCATGAGCTGTTCAAATACAGGTGTTGGTGCCTTTGTGGAGCATTAAGTCCCTCAGATCACAGGGAGGGGTAAAGCACAGTACCAGCCATTGCCAGACTTAGAAGGGTTCCTCTCATAAATCTGACTCAAAGATTAAACTCAAGCTTCCTAAAGCTCACCCGGCTTTCTCTGCAGTGCCATGAAACAGCACCTTGGCTTTTCCATGTTTGGCTTTGGATCATGTGGAGCTGCAGGGGAAAGTCTCACCCGGCCCAGCATCGGCCCAGCTCAGGGCATCTGAGCAGAGCACAGGCAGCACCCCCCAAACACACCCTCATATGACATCCCTCATTTTTTCCTACACTGATAATTGCCCATTAACATAATGCAAACTTAAACCCTTTTTCTTAATGCCAGAGTCCTGGAGCACAAAGATTTTCTTGCTCCATTAAAAAGACAATTTTGCCCCCTCAGTAATGGAAAACGTCAGGTTCAAACAGGGAAGTGGGTGCCTCTAAGTATTTCATATTTTACAGGAATATGTTTTAAATGAAATACTGCCTGACAGATAAATTACACTGGCTTTGCATACGGACCTGGCTGATTTAGTGCTACCAGCACTGCAGATGGTTGGCGACAACTTTGTAGGTGCTTAAACGTCCTACTACACAAGTGCAGTTCTTGCACTAATGCAAAACACTTGTGGAATGACCCCTCGTGTGTAATGGCTTCCACTGAGAGAACTGATTTGGACTTACAGATCAAAAAAAAAAAAAAAAAAAAGAAAGTAATATACAAATTACTTCAGGTAACCTGTAGCCTTTAAAAAGAAAAGAAATGCAATTATATCCGCTCTCAGCAACCACAGTTTAATGAAAACAGAAGTCTGAAACGGTCTCTCTCTAAGTTTCAGAACTTACAACAGGTCCCCACTTATTAGCAGAGCGGTTGTACCAGCAATTTGTTTTTGTAATTACGTTCTTTGTGGTCTACACAGTTTTCAAATAGTGATGCTAAAAGGACAGCTGGAAATACTGTGAGTTGCTTACCTAATCCCCAGTGAGAATAAAAATAGATAACAGTAAATGAGACTGTATGGAGTGAGCTAAATTAACAGTCAGAGCTGAGATATTTTTTAAAGACACAGTATACCTCAATGCATGCATTAAAAGATGGAGATGAAATGTATTAAATATCAGTAGGAATACTCGGCCCTTTGATTACTTGAATGAGCAGCAGAGCTCATTCCCTGGCTTGAAACACCCTGGTCTTGTACAAAGCAAATAATGAGCTTGACCACAAAATACTGATATTTCCCATGGAACAGTGAACACCGAGGCAAAATGGTTGGTAATGGAGTAACACTGGTTCTCCTTTCTAGGCTGGTGTTTATTCTCCAAAGAAGCCACACAGATTTCCCCTTAAACAGGGATTTGAATAGGCTTCAAAGGCAGTCCCTTCTCTGATAGCAGCATTTTACCTGGCAGAGGGGAGCCGTGCACATATCCTGGCTGGAGATGGGGAGGCTGAGTCTCACGGGAGACCTGCAAATACCCTTTTTTAAAAAAACTCAGCCAACTTTAGAAAAATCTGGGAATACATGAGCTCCAGCTTGAGGCTTGCACAGCCACACAACCCCTCAAATATCCTTCCTTTGGTTTTCTGAGCCCAACCCTCCTCATTTCATTTGAATTCATCAGGACTGCGTTGGCACTCGCCGTCAGTATTTAAATCTCTTCAAAGCTTCAGTGTTGAAGGACAGAGGCCACCTGTAGCTGCACGCTGCGGATGCACCTTCCCTCCACGAATCAAGGGCCACCAAGGCTTTGAAATTTTAGATTAACAAGGATTTTTACCTGCATTTGCGTAGCTAACAAGTGAGCCGGGCTACTGGCGGGTATCAATCAGCATTTCATTATGCCATTTCGCATTAGCCGAGGATGTGACCTGTGCTATTCCCTCCTGCAAAGCAACATCTCGTAGCTGTCATTTCACTGAGGCTATAAAGGCAAAGGGATGATGGAGCAGGGAGCTGACATTTGCTCGGGGAAGCTCTCAGGAGCAGCGGGCAGCTCCCAGCCCCACCACCTCCCCGCTCACCGCCGCTCCAAGCCAACCCTCGGCGCTTCCCTGACATCCACTTTCTTCTTCAATATTCCTCCTCCCAGGTCTGGGAGGGAAGGAATCAGCTGCATGAAATCCAAGTGCACAAAGCAGAGCCAAGAGGAAATTTGTGTTTTACCAAAACCAGGAGCCAAGTGAGCTCGCTTCACCGGCAGCGCGTTCTCAGCGGCGGCCTGGGTGTGGTGGGGTTGTGTGAGGCAAAACTGGGGTCAGGCAAGGGCTGGGATTAAGGTCGTGATCCAGAGCAAACTGAAATCAAAGGAAAGCCTCACCTTGATTTAAAGGAAGTCCCTGAAACATCGCCTTTCTGCGTATTATTTTCTGAATGTGTCCAAAAGATCAGCGAGAATGGCCGCCTTGGGAAATGATTCCTTGCAGTTGTTCAGTGGTTCTCTGCAGTTTCAGGTACTTTGAGAAGTACCAAGAGGACTTACCTGTGATTTTATACTCCCAACTTCCTCTAACCAAAGCCATCCACTCCCCTTTGTCCTAGCACTTAATGAATGTTCTGCTAAACTAAATAAAATCCCTCCACTTCCCTGGAGATGGGGAGGGGAGTGTTGCCTCCTGGACTGTAAAATTCGGCTGTGTAGGAAGGGGGTCTTCTGTGGGTTTTGTTTTAGTATTGAGGGAGCCAATATCAAGTGTGTTCTGTTTTCCTTAAGGACTCGGTTTGCTGTATCTGAGGCCAGGTAAGAACAGAACAAGAGGAAAGCCACTTGATTTTGTGCCTGGAGCGAAGCTTAAGCTGTTCAAGGCCAGAATAAACATGAAGAAATGAAAAAAAAAAGTGCAAAAGAGAGGTGCTGTGGTTTAGCAATGAGCAGAGCTTGGAAGAGGAGGCTCAGTTGCCTTCCCCAGGGAATGCCTGGGCTGCTGTACCTGCTGGCACTGCCCATCTTCCCAGCTCCAGGCAGAGCTGTATCCCGAGCCAATTTTCTTGTATTCCAGGGATGCTCCATCACAGGCTGTTTCCAGCTCCATCCAGCTGCACTGTGCTGGTGGTAGCTGGGTGTTTCTGATCACCTCCACAAAGCTGGAGCTGTTCCACCTCTTGGTCTGACTCCAGATGGCAGGATGAGGTTTCAGATAATCATTGAATCACAGACTGGCTTGGCTTGGAAGAGACCTAAAAGACCATCTCGTTCCACCCCATGAGCAGAGACACATAAAGGACACATTCCACTATCCCAGGTTGCTACAAGGCCTGTCCAACCTGGCCTTGAACACTTCCAGGGATGGGACATCCATCACTTCTCTGGGTATTGTGTTCCAAAACCTGTTCCACAACTTCTCTGGGGAATTTGTTTGATCTGTACTACAACTGACTTTTAAACAGTGTTTGTTGTCACTGTTTCCAGTACTGAGCCTGGCTCCACTCTCAAAAAGATCATAGACTAAACCTTAATCTAAATCTTAAAATTAACAAAACCCTAAATATTAGCAAAAACTAAAAATCCAGTATTTATAGTCTTATAAATTGATTTGTAGGGTATGAAATTTCCATCATCCGCCTTATACCAGCAGGTCTATGAAAAGTTATAGATTATGCACAGCAATATAAAAACCCCCAAAGGCAGATTTATTCTGGATATTTAGTCCACCAAACTGAACTATTAAGAACATTTCAGGGGAAAGAAAAGGAAAACCAAAACACATCCTTTTCTTTCCTCTGAACTAACACAACCAGAACAGCAGTCAGTGGTCAGAGAAGGTGGTAGCTCCAGAAGAGAGGCAGTCTGGATATTCCAAGTGAAAAGTATTTTCAGGATTATGGACTGATTTCTCATTTCCTCCTCACTTGCAGCTCCCCCTCAAAAGGGAGATGGGGAGCAAAGGGGGCTTCTGCCTCCCTCTGGATAAGGAACTCCGGTTGAAGTGCAACAACTGCTAAACTTTCAGCCTACAAACCCAAATACTCTGCAGTCGGGCACCAGCATAATTTTCACGGAAAACCTTTTGCTGGAAGTTTTACCCATATTTCTTACTCCTCTACTGCAGCCTCCAGGCCACGATGCAAGTTCAAATACAAAATCTCAAATACAGTCCCACAACAGACAGAGCTTGCACTGAAGAGACGTGGAGCTGCTAACATGTTACTGTGGCCCTTGCCACGTCATCACACCTGCTGCCAGGTAGCCTTAGGATGCTTCCGAAGTCCTTCAGTGGCTCAAAATCTGGGGACAGACCAAGACTTTGCAACATTTTTAAGATCATGACAGGAAGAAAAGCAATATTGAACTGGTCTTGTAGCAGAACTTGGATGTAAATAGCCTCGGGGAAATTTAATGTCACCTTTCTTCACTGAATGGGTGATCAGGCATTGGAAGGGGCTGCCCAGGGAGGAGGCGGATTCATCAACTCTGGAAGTGTTCAAGAAATGTCTTAGTGCCCTAGCTTAGTTGAAAAAGTGGTGTTTGATCCTGGAGGTCTTCTCCAACCTTCATGATTCCACGATTCTATGATTCTATAGTCTTTCTACTTCTTTCATTTACACTTAACTCCCTCTGATCTCATTGGACCTGCTCTGAGTAGGAGGTGGAATTTCATTTTTTCCCAGCTCCACAAGTCATCCTCCAACTTACCATTGCTCCTGTTACCTGCCCACAACATTCCATAGTTTTTTGGGGTTTTGTCTCCTCGTTGAAGTTCCCCAAGGCTGCAATGCAGGAGGGACACGGTGGTCATGGGGTACAGTACATACACAAGGTGTACAGTGCTCTGCAGACATTTCTAAGCAGAGCTCTGTGTCTGCTCCCCATAGAATTTATTCTCTTGTGCTTTCCTGCTGTTTTTCCTGTCCATCTTCCCAGCAGTCAGGATATACAGTTTTGACCCTCAGTGTTGCTCCAGTGTACAAGGAAAGGACAGAAGTCAGGATGGGAAACACTTTTCCAGATTATTTCAAGTGCAGACTGGACTCTTTGTAGAGAAAGAGATTCCAACTCAGGTGTGATCCTCACCCACGTGGTTATCACAGAATCATGGAATGTCCTGAGCTGGAAGGGACCCACAAGGATCATCCAGTCAAACTCCTGGCCCTGCCCAGGACACCCCAACAATCCCACCCTGTCCCTGAGAGCATTGTCCAAATGCTCCTGGAGCTCTGCCAGCCCTGAGGATCATGACCACTGTCCTGGGGAGCCTGTTCAGTGCCCAACCATCCTCTGGGGGAAGAACCTTTTCCTGAGATCCAATCTAATATCTATTATAGTAATTATAAAAATTAAAAAAAAAATCAATCAAACAAACAAACAAACAAACAAACAAAAAAACCCCAAACCTGTTGAGCAGGACCAGTTTGAGTGGATGAACTGTGGAGTGATCCCGTGGCACTGCCTGGGCTCTCAGCACCCTCCACCCTCTGCCTAGATCAACCCCTGGTGTGGTGGGGAGCAGGCAGCCGTGCTGGGGTGTGCACAGCATCTCTCACAGTGAATCCCCCCGGTGCTGGCAAGCCCTGAGCCCTGTCCCTGCAGCAGGGACTGCTCCCCCGACCAAATTAAAGAGATCAGATTTACAAGGAGGATAAAACCAAAACATCCCCCGGAGCCATGTGCCTGCTGCCACCTTGGAAAGGGCTCGGGGACAGGGACCAGCTCTGCGAGTGCTGGGGGGGGATTGTTGGTGCTGGTGCTCCCCCCCCGTGCTAGAGCACTGTGCCATCTCCCCCAGACACAGCCGAGCTGGCAAACACGGTGCTGGCATCTGTGTGCCAGCTCTGCAGGGCTGCGAGAGCCGCTCCTGATCCATCTGCAGCTGCAGCACGTGCCAGGCTGGGCAGGGTGGGCTGTGCCGGGGAGGCCATTAGAGGAGAAACTCCACAGCATAATTAAAAAACAACATCAACAACAACTACCAAAAAACCCCAAGCCCAAAAATCATGGCTTTTTTCTTGCTACCCTGATTTTTCCCTCTTCAGTGTAAAATTCCCTACTGGCTTTAATGAAACTCAGGCGAGATTCATGAGCTTGGTAAATTTAGGGAATTTTTCGTTGGGGAAAAAAAGCGCCACTCTTTTTTTTTTTTTTTTTTTTAACCAAAGGGAAATAAGGGAGATTTGCCAAGCAGGTTTTCCCAAGTTCTCATAGCTCTACATTATGTGGCTCTGTGACTGGAGCAGGCTCCAAGCCTGACTTCCAAATGACCTGGAAGGAGTCCTAAACCAATGTGGCTGCAGGCAAGTGGGAGCTCAACTCAGTGGATGCTGCAGCACTGGAGGAGACAGACAGGAATCCCAATTTGTGAAATCTGCCTTACCTCCAAAAGGCAGAAAAACTAGAAGACTTCAGGTTTGTAATTTTAAATGTATTTAGTGACATTGTTTTCCTGGAGATGTCTGAGTAAGGCTGAGTGTAAAGCTCTTTCAACAAAAAAAAAAAAAAAAAAAAAAAAAAAAAAAAAAAAAAAAAAAAAAAAAAAAAAAAAAAAAAAAAAAAAAAAAAAAAAAAAAAAAAAAAAAAAAAAAAAAAAAAAAAAAAAAAAAAAAAAAAAAAAAAAAAAAAAAAAAAAAAAAAAAAAGAAAGAAAAAAACCCAAACAAAATAAAAAAGTGAAGTTATTCTATCATCTTGTTATCTGTGTGGGGGAAAAAAAAAAGAAAAAAAAGAAAAAAAAGAAAAAAAAAAAGAAGTGGTAAATACATGACAACAATTGCTTTTTACCTTCCCATCGCTCCAAATATTGAATCTCGCCATGGCTGAGTCCCAGATGGCGAAGCATTTAACTTCATTTTCTAACCTCTTTTGGGGCTCAGTTTAATTTATTAAGAGGTTACTCTCAGGACAGATCACGCGACACGTGAGTGTAAATTGAACCTGGTATATCTGTGATTTACTAACTGGGGGACTTGAAAGCTCAAAAATAGTAGTTGTGTAGTACAGGCTGCAGCACAGGACGGGAGCTGGGAGTGTGTGGTGGGTGCTTGTGGAGAGGGCAGGGAGAGAGCCCAAAATCTTCAGGCTTTCCTTGCCTGCAGTGGTATCACATCTTAGGGCTTCTTGCTGCCTCCCCTCTGAGCTGTGCAAGCAGAGAGCTCAGGTTTCAGCTCCTCTCACAGCCTCAGTCTTGACCGGGAAGTGAATTTCGTGGCTGTCACTGTGATAAGCACCGTTAGCTCCTCCATATCCAGGACACGAGATATTTCCACCTTTTCTTCTCCTGTTGCAGGAATTCACCATGTTGCTTGGCCGCTGATGCCTGTGGAACTGAATATACACCAGATCTGGAAAGCCATCCTTATTTTCCCACTGTTTTTATGATTCTTTAAGTATTTCTTCCCGTGTCAGCTTTTTCTGGGGCACTGCACCATCCCCTGTGTGCTGCCCCACCACAGGCTCTTCAGAGTCACTGGACATTGCTCACCTGCTCCTCAGGGTCATGATACCAACAGCCACCCTTGTGGTCACCCTGCTAGTTCCAAAACCCACAGATTATTACCATATCAGGCTGCAGCACATCATGGGAGTAGATGCCCATCATGGCATGACCAGCAAGCCCAGAGCAGCACTGGTGCAAGAGCATCATCTCGCCTTCATTTTTCAGGGTTGTGCTTAGCAGAACTCTGGAATAACACCTTTCAAGAGGAGATTTGGGAACCTCCTAGCTGTTTCCCAGCTGAAGGAAGAGTGACCAATGACTTCATTGCAAATGAAAGGAGCAGAACTCGTGCCAGGGAGAGATGGTGTAGGCGATAGAGCTGTTTTCTGCTCGACCGCTGTTTCATTGTAGCTCTTGGAACGAGCCAGCACTGTGGTTATTAATTTATTATTATGTGAATTCCAGCTGTTGATCCTGTGTTTTACCCATGAACAGAAAAAACAGCCACTCACCGAGACTGAGAGTAAATGAATTTCAGAGTTAGTCGTGCAGGACCGTCCACTCAAGCTGGCTCTGGTGGTGTTGGCCAGCGTGGACTTATGACACCGGTCAGGATGGAGCCTACGGAGTGGGGAAAACGAGACTTGCAGTTTGGCAGGAGATTGCCACAGCTGGGGGGAGCTGAAGAGCTGCTGAAAAGGGCTTTGGCTTAAATAACCATCTAGCCAGGGGTAGAGGTTGTGTCGGGAAAGGGGGAGTGCAAAGAACCGGCCATATGTTTTAGGCCAGTCATTATAAATTACACCCACTCTTGCCTCGGTGCTGTGTCAAAGATGAAGCGAGTGTATTTTATTAGGAACAGAGATAAACTCGTGCTCTTGGCTCTGTGGGATGGGAAAGACCTAGTGAGGCCTTCCCAGCATCTCCCACAGGTAAACCCAACTCTGTCACCCTCGAGCACCGCCTTGATCCGGCATTTTGCAAGCCAGCAGACCCTGCCCCTTTGGTTTTCCGTGTCCACTGTTGATACTTGATGTTTAAATCAATTACATAGACATTTAAGTCTCTTTCACATGCCAGCACATGGCCCTTGTAAGCCTTCAGGGTTGGGGGCAAGGAGGGGGGTGTTGGCTTTTGCGAGTGGTGTGTACATTAATTCCAAGGTAAAGAGCTGCAGTAAATCACTTAATGCCTGCATCAAGTCAGTTGTTGTTGTTTTGGTGAATTGGGACCATATTCGGGACTATAATAACCTAATAATGGACAGTGCAGGCATAGACCACACTGTAATGTATATTGTAGGGGAATATGGTAATAGTCTGAAATGGCAATTCTCCTAAATAAATAGCACATCAACTTACTTAAACCTAATCATAAATGGGACAAATTGGACCCATGTGCAAACAGAAACCTGAGCAGAACTCAGGAGTTAAAGAAGCCATTGTTTCCCAGCCTGACCCTGGGCAGAGAAAGCCTGTGTCAGGTTACATCTGTTAAAATGATTCTAATGCCAGCCCAGTATTTTAATTATAAATATATAAAACATTTAATAAGAAGACATTCTGGGCTTTCTAAGCCTTTAAAAACTGGATGTGGGCGGAGTGGGTAGAATGGTGTTCCATGTGCCCCAGACAGGGTGCCAGCGTATAATGATTGAATGTTTTCCTGTAATAAATTGAAAAAATCTGGTTTGTAAGAATGGATCCAAATCACTTGGCATTAGAAAGGTAATTTGTTACCTAGCTTCCTCTTGGAAACGGACTGCTTCCAAGTTAGCTGGAACTTAGTTTCTAGGGACTGCGATGTCCAAAAAGAGAGAGAAAGAGCAACCTGGATGCTCAGGGCTCTGATGTTAAAACACACACATGCTGCTTTTTTCTGCCTCTTTCTTTTTTTTTTTTTTTTTCTCAGTTTTTTAGTCCTCCCTCTCATGGCTCCAAACACAAGATTCAGCAGCCAAAAAAAAAGAGGGGAAAAAAAAAAAAAAAGAGGTTACTCAGGACAAAAGCCAGATCTATAGCCACCTTCTTTGTACCTTTCCAAATCTCAAGCCTGCTTAATTATGATTAATTGCCACATGGATAATCAGATACAGTTTCAAAAGGTTGGAGATGACAGTCCAAGGACACCAGGGAAGAAGGAAGGTTCGCCTTTGTTACAAGCAAAAAAAAGAAGAAGAAAAAAAAAAAATACCAGGTCCCTTCCTCAGCCCATAACCTTTTCTTATTTTAACAATTCCAAACGGAATTAATACCATCAGTATATTGTTCCTGCTCCTGGGAATTGAACTTCAACTGTACAATTTCTGCAGCTGTCAGTTTTTGCAGCCCTCCTGTCAATAATGCAATGTTGGGGTGCCCTTCTTCTTGAATGAAAGCAGTTTCAAGTTTCTGCTTTATGTCTGTGCTTTCTGGGTGGTGTGACATGATGAGAAAGTATAAAAAAATAATAACAGCAGTTAAAAAGCTTCCACTCTTGACTTAACTGGATCAAATGTAATAGAGTACAGTCTTTTCTCCTGATTTCCTTTGCTTGTTTTAGAAAACACTGTGAAAAGTGCAGGAGATTTTGTCTTGCCAGCTCTTTCCTCCATTTAAAATCCCTTTGGCTAAGTCAAGGATCACAGTATGTCATTTCCAGCCTAACAGAAGTGCTGGGCCTTGTTCAGCTCCTATTACTAGGAGGCAAATCCCTAGGTTGCAGGCGCCAGTGTTTCTGCCTTTGGCTCCATTCCCAGTATTGTTTCCTTCATTACATTCCAGAGTGCCTCTCAGCCAGTTAATGTTTGCACTGGGAGGTCCAAATATCCAGCAATCAGCACTGAACTTTTCTCTTTTTGTTGAGAATTGCAGGTTTCAAATGCAATCACTGGCTTTAAAGAAAAACTTACAGGTGAACACAACAGCACTAATTTCCATTTTATTCACAAACAGTTATATTTTCAGCGGTTTCTCCATGTGCACTCGTAAAACACCTTCAGAAGATGTCTGGCTTTTTCAGAGCTTGGAGGGGCTGGAGTTTTTTTAGGGATTTTGGGGTAAAAACTACCCTCTGTGCACCTCTCCCACACTCTCTATCCCCACATCAACACAAGTCCCATGCTCAGGTATTAACACTGAATGTTCTCCCTAATAGTACAAATACACTCTTATTTTCATTTAAAACCTAATGAGATGTACTTTAGTGAACGAAGAAATTGGATGCAATAATTTGGGTGGTGTGCAGGCTCAGTGTTCACACGGGTTTGTGCCCTGTGAGCATGGGGTGGGAGGTTTGGGTTTTAAATGGCTTTTGGTGTAATTTTTTTTTTTTTTTTTTTTTTTTTTTTTTTTTTTTTTTTTTTTTTTTTTTTTTTTTTTTTTTTTTTTTTTTTTTTTTTTTTTTTTTTTTTTTTTTTTTTTTTTTTTTTTTTTTTTTTTTTTTTTTTTTTTTTTTTTTTTTTTTTGTGTCATCTAATTTCTAAGAGCAAGGATAACTTGCAGCCTTTTGTTCTGCTTTCAGCCAAGACACTGGGAGGCATGGAGGGGATTCATCCTCAGTGTTTTACATGAATATTTTTCCATATGTTCAGTGGGTGGCTTTGGGTGCCTCCACTGAGCTACACCCTGGATGGATGGACAGCTCTGGGAGCAGCACCTGGATTCTCCTGCCACCAGAAACTCCTGCAAACAGCAAGAAAACTTTCTGTACAGTGACAGAGGAAAATATCTTTATTTTCAGAAGCTGTGCCAGGCTGCACCTCAGGCAATTTGAATTGTACTATAGTAACACTGTCAGTAAGAGGACCCTGTGTGATTTGCTTTCTACAGGTTTACTATTAAGTTACAAGAACCAACCACGGGTCGCAGGCTCGATTAAGCAATTAAAAAGGGTCCACAATATTTCCTTGTGGGGAAATAAAATTAAAAAAAAAAAAAGAAAAGAAAAAAAACAACCAAAAAATATGTACAGGTTGGGAACTCCTCAGTGTTTTCCATAAAGCCTCCAGCAATGCTTCCACCCATGATCATATGTCATATGGATGGTGTCACAGCGTCCTAAGGGTGCTCGCTCACAGCGATGATATCGAATTCATGGAAGTGTATATGCTCAGAGAGAATACTAATGTTAACTCAGTCTAAATAACAACACTGCCAAAGGAGGAAAGCAAAAGATGAAATACAGTGGATTTCAGGAGGCAACAAGCTCTCATTTATTAAGATCACAGGCATTTTACAGGTTACAAATCATAAAGCAGAAATAACTTCATAATATACAGGTCAGGAATGTGCCTGGGATATTGAGGAACTATTTCCTTGGCAATAATCTGCCACAGATAGTCAGGAGCGTGCGTTTTCTGGCACAACAAATCACTGCTGATTAATTTTGTCTGCCTTTGTCTCAGAGAAGCGCCGAGACACTTCCCTGTGTGTTTTGTACTTACTCCACTTCCGCGCTATTCTTCCTCCACGCATAATTTTTTGCAAGATAGGCCAAACACAATACTCTTTGTGTTACTTCTTTGACATCATTTTTGCCTGAACACAGCGTGCCTGGGGCGGTTAAATCTCTGAAACCAAGGCACAGGCTTCTGTGGCAGCTCAGCCTGGAAGGTGTCGTGGGTCTGAGACCAGCGAAGGATTTGTGGGAGAGGAGAAACCCCACTCTGCCAACACTGGAAATGTGCCAGTCTTTACAACTGGTGAGGAGGTGAAGAAGATACCTCCACAATGGCCATGGTAGCAGCGACAACAAACTGGGATCTTTTTCCTCTTTGCTGACACTCAGGGATAAATCCCAGTGCCAGTTTTGGAAATTACTGCAAGAAGAGAAAGTGGAGTTTCTCGCTTGAGGAGCAGCAAAATCAGGGCTGGCTGCAGCTGGGAAGATGAGGGAAGGACTGTACAGCACTGCAGCATCTTCCCCACACTTTATTTATTGCATCCTAGAGCCAGCAGGGCTGGATGGTGGTCTGCCTCATCGACCTCACTCAGGAACTTCACAGCATCCCCAGAAGGACAGTAGATATGATAAATGCCAAAGGCAATGTCAAACCCCATAACTTTCCTAACATTAACTTAATATTGAACATCAACAGATCAGAAATTTAGTGTCTCCAAAGTGGGTGTAAACTTCTCTAGGCTCCCTGTGCCAGTGGTGTGAGACAGCCACAAGTTATTATTTATGCATATTCTCCCTAGTTTCTTAAAGTTTCAGTGCTTTTGATAGAGATTCCCAGTTCCATACTGGTTATAATGAATCATCCTGAAAGGTGATTAACGTTCAGGAAGTGAGAGACGTGTGGTAAGTAGGGGTTCAAGAGAAACCAGGCAGGAAGGATGCCCTGCTATGACAGACAAACACTCAGAAGAAAGCTCCAGAGGAAGGAGGGTTTGGAGATTGGTTCATAGTAAAGGGCATTCCCACAGGAGTAGAAGGGAGGATTAATAGTGTCCTTGCAAAACTATAATTGCAATGTAACCAAAATGGTTTGTGAGCACTGATAGATTTGGAGAGAAGGATGACTTGCACTGGTCCTCATCAGTACCCCAGATCACCTTCATGGCACACAGGTCCCTGGTTCACAAGGCTAAGAATCAGACTTTTGGGGGAACAAAAGTTGGTAGCAACACTCCCCACCTGCAGAAAGTGTGTATTCAGGGCATGATGGTTGAGCCTTTGAGCCCTTTGGTCAATAAATTTGTGGGAGTTTATACCTGCCCAGAGAGGCTTCTGGGCTGGACTTCACCTCATTGGCTGCAGCTGGCTTGGTTTTCATAGAATCCTACAATGGTTTGGGTTGGGAGGGACATTAAAGCTCATCCAGTCCTACCCCCTGCCATGGGCAGGGACACCTTCCACTAGCCCAGGTTGCTTCAAGCCCCATCCAGTCTGGCCTTGGACACTTCCAGGGATGGGGCAGCCACAACTTCTCTGGGCAACCTGTGCCAGGGCCTGCCCACCCTCACAGGGAAGAATTCCTCCCTGATATCCCATCTAACTCTGTCCTTTGGCAATTAAAACCTCTCTTCTTTCAGTTTTGCTTGTTTCATATGTGGCAACATCTCTCAGAGTTTCCTCCAAACCCCATCTTATCTCCCAAAGGAGAGAGAACAAATTAACCCCCCACCCCAGGCTCTGCTTCCTCAAGAACTGCAGGAGGAGGAGCCCCCTCTGCCATCTCAGATGGCTGCAGCGATGACTGGTGCTCCTACTTACACTGGAAAAGTGGAGAAGATTTTCATGGAAGACTTTCTTAACTGAGGCTAATACAAACCTGGAGAAGTGGTTTGTTTCTCTCTTTACCTAATTTATCTTCAACTTGATTAGAGAATTCATGGAAAATAGTATTGCTGTCACAGCTTCTGTTGTCAATACTCGCCTCCCACTCACATTCCCTGAGCTCCCACCTTCATCCTCATCCCTTTCTCCCTCCAGAATTACAACCAAACCAAAACCAGTGTGTTCATAACATTTCTTCCAACTCCAAAAAAAACCCTGAAAGAAAACAAACAGCCAGCAGATGCTGATTTTCTCACTTAACTGCACATATTTTATAGTAATTCTCTCTGATTTTCTCCCAAGACACCCACCTGACCTTCCTTTCTTTCCACTTTCTCCCAGTAGTGGCCAAAGACTGCTAATCATTTAAGAGTCAGCACATGGAAATAGACTGCAACTAAGACAAATTTACCCTCTGACCTCGATGCCTTTGAGTGCACAATAGAGACCAAGAAATGTCTTTGCTAAAAGGAATGCATTTTCCTTGGCATAAACTGATTTTTAAACCAAACCAAATTAATGCTACAAAGAGAATTTTACTAGTTTTCTTTTTACTGTTTCACAAAACCACAAGAATAAAACAAAAACAAATCAGTGAGTTTAGAAGGAAGAATGACAAAACGCATTTTCCAAGAATTTTCAAGCAACTAAAAATGGAACAACAAAAATATTTTTGCTTCTCTCTACGTAACTGTGAGTGACTTGCAAGCATGAATTAATTGTTAATTAATGCACTGCTATGAAGCAGGGATTAGTTAGCCCAGAATTTTTCAAATTTGTCCGTAGACAATTTGGTTGGGAGAGCATCTCCAGAGCAAGTCCTTGTCCAATTCTGGCGGGAGCCCAAAATCTCTATGGCAACTGAAACAATAATCTATGTAGTGAAAAAAAAGTAAGTTTGAAAAAATGTTTAAATGGATTTTAGCTGCCTCAGTTATCTGAAAATAAGGAGGAGGCTCCACATATCCAGGCAGTCAGTTTTCTGTGCACCACCAACTGTCTTGGGGGTCTCATGTCCAGTCAGGACCAGTTCAAGCCCGTATTGGGCTGGATGGGCTGAGATGAAGAGCGAAGGGAGGTTTCCTGCTCACAACCCAACTTCACTGCAAGACCTGGGAACAGAACTTTCCAGCCTTTCCCATCCTCGAAGAGCAAAGCTTTTATTTTTCAGTCTAGATTGCTATTTTCTTTTTCAGATTAAGGAAAACAAAAATGAGAGAGAAAGAAAACTGGTGACTCATGACAGTTTCTGTGCTGAAACACAGCTGCCCTTGTCACAGGAACGCGATTCTTAGAGCCTGTATCCAAAATTTATTGCAAAATAAAACTGAGACTTCTGAAAACAACCAGGCTAAATGATGTTTCTATTTCTTTTTAAATATATATTGGTAAGTGTAAGTCCAAGGTACAGCCTGAATCAAGGGTAGGACTGGAAACTTGAGAGAAACTTGGTTCTTGTGAAATTTTTAAGGCAAACTTTGCAAACCCAGACAATATTGGCTGCACAGGCTTCAAAATCAGTTTGTGATTTTAAAAGCTTTGATGCTTTTGGACTTCCTGGGATTCCTTTGGTGGCAGGTCAATATAACAACACCCACTCCACCACTCAAAAATAATACAGTGTTTTTTCTCTGGTCCTGTTATTGGCAATGAGCAGGAAGTCCCGGGTCCAATGATCTCAAATCAGGAAACAAAAGGACTATGTACATGTGTAAATCTACTCCTAAATTGAATGATGCGATTTTAGGGAAAATATTCTGGGCTTTCTACAGTGTTTCTGATTTTAAAACACAGAGGCCTTTGGGCTGAGTTGTTGAAGCTTGAATTGCCACCACTCCGAGGTTAATGATTGTCTCAGTAGCAGGGCGCCAAACTTCTGAAAATGAAGAGTAAGAAACAAAAAAACCTTTGGGATCATGAAACCACAGAATGGTTTGGGCTGGAAGGGACCTTAAAGACCATGTAGTTCCAACTGTCTGCCACGGGCACTGCATAGTGCCTCAAAGAGAAGGGCAGAAAGGATATAAGAGAATCAAGAGGTGCTCCTGAAGCAGCTTTTACTCATCCTGAATAAAATAGAAGGAAAATTTGGCTTTGATTTCCAACCTCCCTTTCAATAAACACACACTGAGTATGGAACACGTGCAGAAGGTGGACGGGGAGACAGCACAGAGAAAAGTGAGAGATGGGAGGGAGAGAACGATGACCTGGTTTTGCTTCCAAGCTAATTTTACATCACTTTAACTATATTTAGTTACATTTATATTAAATAGGGATGTAATGGTTGGACAGAGATTTTTACTGTTGTGCTCTGAGTAATTTAAATTTCCAAGAGTTCATGGTTGTTGTTGTTTTTTTCTAAGGCTTCCTGACCTTCTTCCATGAGTTTATTTTAGATATAGTGGAATGTCCCAGAGAAAATTCCAAAAGGTCCTTAATAGATGAAATGTTTCCAGAAAGGAGTAATTCTCAGTGGACTATGAAACTATTTTTCAATCATGGTGTATGGCACACAAGCCACAGCTGAGGATTTTTTCAGTAGGAAACTATTGCCCAGTGGGTTAAAAGAAAATAAAGGATAATGGGATTTTTCCGTAAGGCTGGAGCTGTTCACAGGGGTTTGCTCCCCACTAGATGTCACTGGAACTGTTTGAAATGCTTGGAACAAACAACCCCAAATTCCCCAGATTTTGAGCTTCCTTACAAACATGAGACTTGGATCAGGTTCTTTTCAAGCTCTGCTCTGGCACACGAGCCTTGCAAGGGAATACAGACTGAGAGATGTTAATCATGGAAAGTTCTTGGTTTGCCATGGATATGAGGAGAATGAAGGTAAAACCTGTGATGTTTGTAACGCCCTGAGAGATTTGGTCCCTTGAGAAATCCAACTAGAAACAAAGAAAATATCTGTATATAATGACCCTATGGCTGGGGGGGCCTCCAGAAACAGAGCAGGATCCTGAAGAAGCCATCTGGCCTCCTGAGTCACCATTGTCTGAGTGCTGGGACACTCAGGTGTGGTTTGGGTGCCACCTGATCCACCATTAAAAACCAAAAAAGGCAGAAATTCTGACAACATGCAATTTTCCATGGCTGTCCTCAGCTGTACCCATGTTCACCCCACACTGCTGAGGAAAGCAGCTCCTCAGATTATTAGGTCTACTATTTAAATTCTCCCTGTAGTTCCAATTGACTACAGGAATCTTCTTCCATTCTTATTCAAAATTCAGTTTAGTGTGATTATGTGGCCATGCATCAAATATGGCAGTATAATATGTCCTTTCATCTACTTGCCATAATACATCCCTTTTAGTGCCACATAAATCCCTGAAAATATTCCTGTCTTCTGCTCTTGAGATTCTTCATGTGCCTCTTTGCCTTACTGCCTTCCCTCTTCTATTGTTTCTCCAAGCTGAATTAATTCCCTTTTTTTCCCCCAACGTCGCTGCTCTGCTCTTGCTGCTGCTTCTGAGCAGACACCAGCGAAACAACAGCCCTTCCAGTGCCAGAGAGGAGCCAAGAGCATCCCAGCTGCTGGCACAGCATCCTTCCCAGCAGTGCCAGTGCCTTGGCTCTGCTCTCTCCGGAGCGGCCGCTCTGAATCGCTCCATCTCCTCCCGCAAAGGCAGTGGGAGCAGCAGTGCCTGCGGTCAGAACAACGACAGACACCTCACCGAGCTGAGGAAGCTGTAATTGAGGAATTACAGGAGCAGCGTGGTGCTCCTAATCCTCCCAGACCAAAGCAGCACCCCGGCAGTGTCAGCAGGTCTCCTCCTTTTCCACAGGATCCGTGCGTGCGCTGCCGCCGGGAGAGCCGGGAGCGCGGCGGAGGCTCTGCAGCTCTGCCCTGGGCTGCTGAAGAGCTGCTGCTGCATTTCCAGCCACGGTTTAACCCATGAATGTGAGATACATTACAAGCAAACACCAAATGCCACAAAGCTCTTCCCAAGCTTGGCACCACTGTTGGCATCTGCTTCTTTAGAATCACAGGATTTGGTTGAAAGAGAAATTAAAGATTATCTCATTCCCACCCCCTGCCATGGACAGGGACATCTTCCACTATCCCAGGCTGCTCCCAGCCCCGTCCAACCTGGCCTTGGACATTTCCAGGGATGGGGCAGCCACAGCTTCTCTGGGCAACCTGTGCCAGGGCCTTGCCACCCTCACAGGTCTTCTTAATTGAGACTAGGAAGAAATTGAAATAAACTCCTCCTTGTAACTCCTTCTCCAGGATTAATCACATTGTCAAGGCTCCTTGCCTTTCTACAGACAGGTGATGGAGCCATGAGCCTGGCCATGCCCCACGGCAGTGACACAGTCCCTGGCCACCCTCCTGCATTTCACAGAGCACACGCTGCCTTTGACTTGTTTAATTAATTAGTAACCCAATTGTACCACTTCAGAATAACCCCCTAGTAGGCATCGTTGACTTATTTGGGGCAAACACAACAAAAATGTGTATATTCCCTTATACAACTTCTACATTATTTTGTTATTAAATTAAACCAGCAAACTTTCAGCCTACTCAATATTCAGTAAATTTAAGAAAATGAATTGAAACTCCTTGCGTATTTTAATATGTACTCCTGAAGACATTTTCCAATTTTTTTATGGTTTAATTAAAGCCTCATGGCAATGCGATGCTTCTTTCTACCTCCTATGCCAGTGGTTAAAAATTACGGGGTTTCAACTGCCCTGCATGTCTTTAATTGCTCTGCTGAAGATAAAAGAGCAAGTGATATTTTTATCACAACTGTTACAGCAGGCAAAATTTAAAATGCCCCTTACCCACGTGAAATATGGGTAACTTAACTCATGGAATATTTTGGGAATATTTCATTCTGCTGTGTGTCCCGATGAGCAGAGGGAGTTCCCCGCCCCACTTCTTAATGTTAAAAAAAAATAAAGTGTAGAAATCACTAAATGAAGAAAGTCCTGGAAGAGAACACTGAGCACAGGACAATGAGGAGGAAGGTTACAAGTATATTAGGATAAGGGCACCACAATTATATGAAGAAGTCTGGAGAGAAAAGATTACATTGTTCTGACAACAACATTTTTCAAACATTTAGACCTTTAATATCATTAATTTAAAGTACAAGATTAAATATTTTATGCAAATATTAGACAACAGCAAAGAGCTCTGCATATTAGGATTTAAAACAAATTGAAAGCATGCAAGACATATTCATTTCTTAAGCAGTTTAGTTAAAAAATCGGTATTGTCTCTATTAGGATTAACTGACAGTAACTCTTTGTGTTCAAATGGATTTAACTTCACTGTGGTTTGTTTTCCAGATATCATTGTCCTCCAATAATCATGGATAAAGAGAAATGTAAAAGGACAGATCAAGTAAAAATATATCTTCACATCATAAACAGAGAATTATGTTTAAATTTCATTACTAAATGGGATTTCAGCTTCATATTCCATGCCTAATCCTGCACAATAAAAGATGTATAAAAACCTCCTGACAAATTCTAACAGACTTTGTGGAAGTTGCATATATTGATTAAAACATCAAGCAGTTACATACAAACCAATAATGAATTACTTCTTGTTGGAAGATAAAACTTTGTGATATTTAAAATTACAGACTTGAAAGTAAGTAAAATTACCCCTAATTATGCAGAAGGGAGCAACACCTTAGCAGTAAACAAGATAAGCACCTCAAACAGCACTAATAATTTTAATTAACATTTTCTAGTTTCCTTTCACCTCCTTTCAAGGTCATCTGCAACCTTTTCCTGGTACAACATTGCAGCACAGTGTTAAAAACTTACATTCCATTACTAATTGCTTTGATAAGCCAAAAAAATTTACTTTCCAGGACACATTTTTCTCTGGTTTTGTTGTTTTGTTTGCTTGTTTAGTTTTTTTTAAGAAAAAATTCGCTGAATCACATGGAAAAGCAAATATTGCATTGTGTAAAACTGTCGGGAAGGTTTTTGGAGTGAACTGCTATCAGAAGTCAGATTCCAGCAGCTGGAGCTCAGTCAGTTATTTGTGGCCTGATTCTGATCACCAGAGGCAAAATTCTTCCAGAAATTCTGCAGAAATTGCTATTTCAGGTATAAATATAAATATCTGGACCATACCCAAACTGTTGAATATTCTGATTGTAATCAGAGTTCAAAAGGCTCCTGAAGTGTGAACACTGAAAATGAGAATTTGGCAAAACGTGATAATCTACACAGTATTTGTGTTATTTTTTCCCTGAGTGCTGATGAATAAATGTATGTTCAAGACTCATGACCTTGCTAAACTCTTTTGTTCCTAAAAAGTCCAGAAGTTGGTTTGAAAAGGGCTTTGTTATACCAGTGGGTTTGTTCCATGCCACAAATTTCATGTACGAGGTCACTTGGAATATAATGTGTAGTGAAAGAATCTCATTAGGCTAAAATGAATGTAAAATGTGTCAATTTGATCCAAATGAGAACTGTAGTAAAACCATGTTTGATGTTCATGTGCAATAAATCTTTAACATTTGTCTGTAAAGTATTAGAGAACCCAGAGGGAAATCTCTATTTGTGATAGCTGCACATTTCCAATGATTTTTCCTATAATCCTTTGTTGACATTTAGCATATGGCAACAGGAAAGAAGATCCTAAAATGAGAATTATTACTTATTATTCGAAGGTAAACAAGATGAGCACCTTGAATATAAGGTTTTCAGACAGAAATGAAGAGAGCATCCCTCTATCAGGAGCAACTGCTCATCTTTCAGTCACTCCTTGGTGGAAAAGTGACATCAAAGGTGCCCTACCTGCCCGTCACTCAACTCTGTGTTAAGACGTCTGATGGCCCCATCCTGCCCGGTGGGTTGGATTTTGATATATTCATATTGTTAATTACTGTTGTATTTCAATTTTCTCTCTAGTATTTTTGTTCATTCATAATGGCTTTATGGTTCACTGGACCGAAATGACTAAAATGAAAGATTTCCAAGATTTCTTCTGGGAGTAATTTACAAAAGACCACAGTTTTTTAATTGCTCCTGATGTTTAGTTCTGGGTATCTGGAAGAGGAGGAATCTGCCCAACTCTTTTAGTTGCCACACCAACCGTAGCAAATATGTATTTTTTGATCTCTCCTTGCTTTACTGCTTGCACACCCCACCATCCCTCTTTTTGGGGACTGAAATGGTGTTTATATTTCTGCAGCTCGCACTTGCTTTCTAAGAGAATTATGAGTTATTTACATCCTTTGAGGAGGCTCAGGGAATAATGGGTGAAATGTCAGAAACAATTAAGAAAAATGGAGGCATTTCATTTAACCAGGAGAAGAAATGCAGAACTTTTGCTGAATGACTAAACTTGAAGCACCACAAGATTGCTACACCATGAGATCTGGCTCACAATTATCACAAAGTTTCATAAAAAAAACCAAAACAAAACAACCTTACAACACTTGCATGCCAAAGGTTGCAACACAGGCTTTGGCAGGGAACATGAAAATTCTCCAGCATGGGAAAAGTCTTCGAGCAAACTTGCATCTGCACTGATTTATGTTTTTATGCCAAAGCACCGGCAGATTTCTGAAGCCAAGGCAGGACTTTGCGGCTGAAATCCCAGTCCTGGCTGGGAAGTTGAGCAGCTCCAGCCCTGACAAAGCCCCTTCCCCATCTCCCCCCACCCTCCCCAGCCGTTTTTTTACAGCGTTTGTCCATCTCGTTATTGCTGTGCAGGCCCTTTATCAATAAATGTGGTGTTCTGGGCCGAGTTTTCCTTGGCTTGCAGTCCTGCTTTACAAAACCGCCGCATACTTGACAGTTTGCCCCAGTTAAAAATTCTTTGGTCAGAGAAAGCCCGGAGAATGAAACAGTATCTGGTGTTGTAAAATCTTGACCAGATTCTGAAATATTGCCTAAGCCCCTGTCAACTGGAAGGTGATTTCTCCAGGTCATGCTTTAGAGGGAATTGATGGCACAGTCTGTGACTGCTCCGTCTGCACTATATCTCTTTCAGGAGTGCACACAGTCACCTTTAGCATTCACTGCTTTCCAATCCTCTCTGTTTTCAACAGCACATTTACTTCCAAACACAGATTACAAGCTAAACATAGGAAAACAAATCCAGAAAAACAGCCTCTGTGCCTACTGCTTTTTCATTCCTGCTTTCTGTCTGAGGGATTATCAATTACCTAATAACCCTGGGAAAAAATCCACCTGAGGCTGAGCAGAGATAATAACACCCCGTGCTACATGAAACAGCTCATCCCAGTGCTCACAGCACTTTTCCAGGGGTGTCTGCTCCATGATCCAGCTGCAGAAACTGAGGCACAGGGATCTGAAAGGTCCATCTAGCCAAAGGTAAATTTGATATAAAAACACAAATCCCAGTGCAGTGCTCTTCCTGTTCAAACACCCACAGAAGGGGTGTTTGTCCAAACTCATGGCACGACCAGCAACTCTAAAGTGAAACTCCATCACTCAGGATAAAAAGTCTTTTTTAATCAATCTATGTATAGATTTTCTCAGAACTCCAAGCTGAACTTTACAGTTAAAAGGTTGTGGGTAAACATAAACATTTTTTTTAATATTCACATTATCAGACAGGAGTAATTCAAGTGCTTCCATCAACAAGTACTCAATATAGTTTTAAGCATCTGCTTAAAATCCTACTAAAAAAATCCCCACAAGCTCTGGCATTTTGCCAAACAAGGGGAAGATCTTAAGAAGAGTCAGAATAGATCGTCCAACCATATAAATTATAAATTGTTACATTAAGTTCCATATATTTATGACACAAGCTCTGACTCTTGCAGTTTTGCAGGGAATTTTCCTTAAGGCAAATCACAGTGGACCTGCTCACTCCTTTGGAGAAACTGGGTTGGCCCTGATAAGGCCAATAACCCTTTCAGTTTGGTGGCAACTCCTACAGTCTTAATTAGAAAGAAAAAGACCTAATTCTGCATTTTCCTTATCAACCCCAGGCTTTTTTTGTACTGCATTTCTTCTTCTCTGAAATTCTCAGGCTTTCACCCAGCTCTGGGCAAGTCAGGAATGCCTGAAGGACCAACAGTGCAGATTTTTGGAGTAAGATGTCACTGCAGGACTGGTTGGCCTGTGTTTCTCTCCTGATGGTTTGGTTGGGTTGGGTATATTTGGGTTGATTTGGCAGTTCAGGTTTCATTAAGATACTCACGGTGCTTGAAACCCTGGATTGCTACTAAGAGGATTTTCATCCTTTCTTTGGGCATTGACTCAGCAAAGCCTCTGCATTGGTGTGACCACAGGAGCCACACATCCACCCCAACACCAACTCCTGGAGGGATCACCCTTGGGAATGTGTTCCTGCATTCGCTGCAGGAAGTCCCAGTGGTGGTGTGATGCTGCTGTCAGGACAAGATGTTCCTGGGGGCTGAGACATGCCGCCTTTGGCTTTCCAGGCACTGGCACCAGTGGATCAGGCACGTTGCTTTTAATATTCTTAATCATTCTTTTTCCTTGGCCTCACTTTATTCCTCTCATTTTGAAACTCTTGACAGCCTTTCATCAAATGCTTCTGAGAAACTTAAAGAATATCTAAAATGGGCACTAATAATTTAGTACTGTAATTTTATGGGTATTTTAAAGTTCCTGAGTATTACTATTATTTTATGGAAGGATTTTTCCTCCTTTTCTTTGCTCTTTCTTCCTATGTTCTTATGGAATTATAGGTGAAATGTATTTCTTGGCTGCCGTTTCATCTTTTGTTCATACAGTTAAATATTGCACTAGTTAAAGATTGCACGAGGCCTCCACATTAAAATTTTATTGTATTTTTGTATTTATTTTTGGCCTGGATCTGGGGGCCTCTCAGGTCCAGGTCTTGTGTAATTTTATTGGCTTGTGGGTGGAGGAAAGAACAAAAATGAGGTTTGTGGCCAGAATGTTATCTTTGGCCATATGCCGCTATTTTGGGGCCTGATTCTGTTCTGATTCATAAGCAAGTAAATCTCCAGCAGCTCCACTGAAAATGGAAAAGCTAAAATGATGTAAACCCGATGTAAATTAGAGGAGAATTACCTCCGTGGTGGGTGCTATGTAAGCGTTGTGCTATTTATGATTTAGCTGGGAGCTGTTGACTGGCCTCTCCAAAGATAAGAGCCACCTATAACTCAGCTGTGAGCATCTTTTTCCCTTTTTGACTAATGTCTGATAGCTAAAAAAGATTAAAACTGGGAGTTTTTTATGAGCTCTACTGGCTATGAGTAACAGAGCTGAGACTACAAAGCTCATCGACCTGAGAACCGCAGCTGAGTTTTGGTGACCTCTCACTTGAGTGAAAAGCACCTTATTCTACTCTGCATCCATGTTTTAAAACTTGTTGAGTTTAAGTATTAAAATCCATGATTTCAACCTTAATGAGTTTGTTTTATAAAACACTCTTCATGTGATCACTGTGCAGTGAGTGGTTGCCCATCCGAGTGTGTCCAACAGCTCTACATCATGAGTCATGGTCATCACATCCTACGCTCCTTCCTGCCTGGTTTGCATCCATCACCACGACCTCTTTCCTCCCCAAAACCTGTCTCCCCCTCCCTTCTTTGCACATTTATTCATGTCAGGTCTTTGGCTTGGAAATGACTTCTCCTGTGAGCCAAACCTTCTTATTCTACACTTTAAAATCCTTATGAAATTTGGCTCGCCTTCCAAAAAGCTAAGCCTCGGCTCCCTTGTTACTCCTCTAAATATAAAACATTTTTATTGCATTAAACCATGTTGAAAGGGAAAAGGGAAAAAAGGAAAAGGGAAAAAAGCAAATCCCTGCCCCCATTGTGAAGGAAGAGACCGACATTACAGAGCAATGGATCACATGTCTTTGTTTTGTCTTGGTATCCTCTCACTCACATGCACTCTCAGCTCACTACCAGTGTTCCTCCTTGAGTATCTCCCACCCTGAAAAACCCAGTTACTGCCAGGAACTGTGAAGGAATTGTTTCCAGAGTTGGAAATGGGAAAACCCACCCCACTATTGATACCACTGCACCGCTTCCTGAAGAGAAAACTGTTTTCTAGGGAGCTCAATTAACACCTTACAGTTACATCAAACCTAATTTTCTATACAACTTAAACAACTTTGAAATTAGGTATTTATAATTTTCCTGTGTGCGTTTCATTCATTATTTCAAATGGAATTTTAATAATTTCAACAAAGAAGGGTCTTAATATTCCCAATAATGGCTCTTGTCACTTTAAATATTAAAATTTGCATTAGGAATTCCCTTGGCTACTTCTGCATTATTTGCATTATAGATTGTGTGCTTGTCTCAGTCTCTCTATAAATGTGTATATATGTATATATATATATATATATATATATATACATTTATACACATATACGACTTTTTAGGAACATTCAGGTAGTTTTAAATTATCCCTTCAGCTTTGAAACCTCTATCACAAATGCCAAAGCCATTAGTGATAAATAAGGTCCTAACACGCCAAAATTAAAAGCTCCTCATTTTCAACTTTAAATAAATCCTTATTGTATAGCAGAAATAATTCCTCACAAAGTGTTTCCAACATTCAGAGAATGCTTTTAGGACATCCAACATTAACATAATTTTTTCGACTGCGGTTCTCACAGGACATCTGATGAAGTCTCTACCCTTAATTTTAATTGCGTAGGCTGCATTCTTAATTAAAAACTGTACAAATGGATTTTATGCCATGCCAAAAGAAATCTGAGTTCATTAGTTATAAAACCTTTTAAAAATTGATGTAAATATGTGAATTCTTTAAAAGTTTGAACTCAGCGTCCTCATTTATGTTGAGTAGCCTTTTATCTAGAGAATAATGAAGTCAATATAAATTAAGATAGTCTAAGTTTTACTTTTCCCTTTTCCTTCTCTTTTTTCCCCTCTTTTTTTTTTTTTCCCAGTGAATGAGGGTGTTGGGAGGCAAAGAGTATGGGGGTTATGCCTTTATGTCATCATGCTTTTCCTTGAAGAATCAAATTCATTTAAATCTAAACTGTGAAGAAAATTAGAGTGGGAAATGCACTGACCCTTTTGTACTGGGTTATATAAATATAAGTTCAGATATCTTTTATTAATTCTTCATATTAAAACACAATCACATCTTCTCAAGTCAATAAACTTAATGGAAACCTGTCAAAGTCTAACTTTGGAGGAAAACTCTGGACATCACTTAAAGAAATACGTACACCTCATTGATTTCTGTTTTAAAATCTGAGAGTTGTTAATTAAAATGCTTTTCCATAACTTGTCAAGTGTTCAAATAACGTATGGGAAACTCTGAGAGGTTTGTTTAACCTGACAAATTGCTAACCTTTCATTTTGCTGGTTGCTCCTCTGGCTGCACAGGACCTTTTCCATCTCTGGCAGCTGGGAGGGATCGTGTCGCCTTTTCCGCTCGGTGCCACCAACCTGATCCTGCCTGTGGTTGCACAAAAAAAAACACATGTGGTCTTAAAAACCATGGGAATGAAGAGCTGGGATTGAGCTCAACTTTTCCCGTGCTGTGAATTAATCTGGAGGGTTTCCCTCTGTTTTTCAGCCTGTGAGTTTGCTGTTGGAGAGAGGCATCCGGGATGTGCCCCACGAGCAACCGTGTCCAAGGGTTTTTGTGCCCGGGTTTCTGGCAAAGAAAAAGCGCAGTGGAACTGAAACAATGGTATTGCCACTTAGCATTCAAACCCAGAGTATTTCCTGCTATCTTAGCAAAAATGCAAATGAGGCAATAAACAAAACAACCTGTACAAGGAACTCCCATGTTTCTTTCCATCCTCTTTGGTGGTTTGTGCTTTTGAGTATCTCTGTGCCGCTGACTCCTGGCCGAGCGTGGCAGGAGGAGGGTTGAAATACCACATGAAAAGCTGTGTGAGTGCTTTTACAGCATAACATGGGGAAGGAAGCACCAGAAGTCTCACAGGAGAGATGTTCTCATGAGTTTTTCCAACCTGCTTTGGCACAGCAAAGGAGTTTGATAGACTTGGGACAAAATTCTTATTTCTTCTGGTATTCTTTTTTCTAAGGAGCATAGTTCAGGCAACAAAACCACTCTGCCTTTTGAAATGTACTCTATGACTGCATCCTACTGATCATGGAAAAAATATTCTAGTCTAATTGAATGTTTTGTGTTAGAAACACACCGGATTGAACAGAACATTGACTATCCATCAGCTCTATTTTACAAACTCATCTCCAAATTCAGCTATCTGGCAATCAATTAGATGCAGGAGTAAGCTTTAGGGAGAAGGGTAATTCCTCACAAATTCAGGCTAACAGACTTCTCCACATACATACACTTCTTTTATTAGACTGTTTTACTATTTGAAATTTCTGACACTTTCCTAAAGCTTACCATGAGAAAAGAGTCAGAAGGAATCACTGTATTTAATTTTTTAGGGTAGCAGACGATAGCAAACTTTCTTTAACAAGGTCCAGCAGTACTGCTGGTGGAGTCAATTGTGGTATTAAGAACACCAAGATCCAGTTTGAAAGTTGGTTTGTTTTTTTTTTTTTTAATTTCTGATTTATTTCTAGCAGAAAGGAGAGCTTGGGGAACATTCAGAGATGTTGAATCAGCGCAAAAGGCCAAGCAGTCGCCGTGAACCTCCAGGAAGCACAGAGCCCTGAAAGCACCATCCTGTATTATCCCACTTTCCAGAAAATTAAACTAGATCACTCAAAAGGTAGAGATGATCTCCCATCAGAGCAAGTTGCTCAATTTTCCATCTCTGGAAGTGTTCAAGGCCAGGATAGACAGGGCTTGGAACAACCTGATCTAGTGGAAGATGCTCCTGCCCTTGGCAGAGGGGTGGAACAAAATTATACTGTGATGGAGATGTAAACTGTACCACATCACAATGATTTTCTGTGATTTAACCCAAAATTTAATGGCATTCTGACACTCACCAGTTCATCTCCCACAGCACCAGGAACGTCCCACACCATCCGGTGAGCAGCTCACCATGTCCAATCTTGGAAAATGCTGGATTCCATATCTTAGATTCCACATCTTTTGAGTTTAAGCTTGCTTTATCCTTTGGTGATTGTACAGAATATTGGGAAATCAGAAAAATCTTTAAGTTTTGGTGTTTGTTAAGATTTTTTCAGTCTAAGCAAAGAAATATAGAACAGAAACCATGTCCCTCTCAAAGTGCAGTAAAATGTTTCACCCAGAACACACTTCAGCCTGAATTTATCTCATCTAACTTAAATTACATTAAGTATCATAAAAGCAGAGATGCTGCATGGTCCCAGAAGAAGAAAATCCACTTTCCTGACACTCAAAGCATTGCTTTCAAAGAACGGCAAAAGGATTCATCCGCAAAATGCAGATGGATTCATAAACTCGATCTGTGCACCTATTTCACAGCAGCCAATCCCACTCCTCCTGCAGTAACTGCTCTGTGAATGAAATCACAAAGTGTTTAGTAAGCAGATCTTTAGCCTCTTATTTTTAGTAGCCTACCAGTTTCTCTGCCAGCTCCATGGTCTACTTAGAAGCAAAGGAAAACATGTTCTACAGAAAAATTCACAGAAATGGACACAAACAGTCTTGTGTAATTGATAGTTTTACGAGATTGAACTCTGCAAATTTTTTTAAATCTTATCCCTCTAGATCCAGTTTATGTGCACGTTTGAACAATGACTTCATATCCTCTCCAAACAGAGATTCTGGGATTCAGTCTCGTCATTTGGCCAACACAAATCCCCAGGTGCCAAGAATTTCTAGTTTTTGCTTCATTGTTTGTATTTTGCTTGTTCTTTTCCAGGAGTCCTAGTCAAACCAGTCAGGCAGTGGAATGATTCCAGTTTGCACCAGAAGATGTGTAAATCCCTAAAATCACTTTGAAAAACCAAGCAATTTTGTTATCTCTCTCTTTCATGGTGCACGTTCCCACTGTAAGACTTCAATCTGTATCTTCACTAAAGGAATGAGTTTACAGAGAAGTTCAAAGACTGAACTCTGCTTTGTGGGCCATCTTCACCGGACAACCAGTTGGAAGGTTACAGGAATCTTCAGTCACCTTTCCATTTGTTAACTTCATGTTTGTGCCCAGCTCTGTCTGAACCCCATGACTTCCACATCCATTCAGGGAGTATACGATATTTATCACATTTTTTTATCCAACTATTTTTTCACGATATGATTCTTTTTGTTTATGTCATTAACTGCAACCACAAAATCATCTCTATTTTTTTTTTTTTTCTAGAGGCTACTTTTCCAGCTAGCTGAACCAGATTCCTGAAACTCTATGATGATTCTGAAGAGATTATATTGTATTATGTGACATACAGTCCACTAAAATCAAACCTTCTTTAATTATTTTTTTTTTCCTCCTGGTTGTGTGGACACACAACTGCAGTGCATCAGTATGGAGCTTATGGATGAACCTGTAGAAACCTGTCAAGTATTTTGGCCGCTAAATGGAAAACAGTCCTTTTCCTTCCAGCATGTTTTTGGGTCAAGAAGTTGAACTGTTTAAGCTGGTGCAGAGCATTTTGCAGAGGGGTGGGAGACCAAATCTCTATCAGGGGCTAAAGATCCTTTGAAATACACGTGAGAGTTGGTATTCTGATAAGGATTTTATGACAAAGTCATGTATGATCCTCTGCCTGTGGAGAGTGAAAGGAAGAGAAGAGTGTTGGGGATGCACAGGGTCCAAGGGCAATACTGCCATATTAGCATGGCATTAAATTCAACATAATTATGATGGTTGATGTACGATACAACACATCTGGGAGGTAAAACAGCTTGGACAGCATTCATTTTGGTTCATCTGAACATGCTGGTCATTCGTCCTGATGTCTTTTTGTTCAAAAAATTCTGTTTTCCTCACCAAAACAACTCCAGGCCCAAAAGGGACCAGCAGTCCCTCCATTTGTCTTCTTAAACCCCTGTGTAGTGTTTTGATTTGCTCCTACACATCTATCTGTCTCATATTCATTTTTTTTCCTACACCTCCCACATTCCCCAGGGAATAGTCTGAAGTTGTGTCAGGGCAGGGTTAGATTGGATATTAGAAAAAGCTCTTCCCCCAGAGGGTGGTTGGGCACTGAGCAGGCTCCCCAGGGCAGTGGGCACAGCACCAAGGCAGAGCTCAAGATAAGTTTGGACAACACTCTCAGGCACATGGTGTGACTCTTGGGGATGAGCCTGTGCAGGGCTAAGGGTTTGACTCGATGATCCTTGTGGATCATCATTCCAGCTCAGCATATTCTGTGATTCTGCGATCTATAGCTGAAAGAAAGACAGAGGACCCAACCCAGGTGGTGTGATAGTGGTCTCTCAACCAGCTGTTGAGAGAGACTGAACCAAAGATTTACTCCAATGGATTCATGTAGCCTGAACAGGGACTGGAGCAAACAGGGAGGATTGTTGGGGTGGAAAGGACCATGCACTGACACGGGAACAGCAGTGATGGTTACAGTGGTTGTAGGGATGGATTTTGGATACCCATTCCACTCCAATCACTGCAGATCCATCAGGTGGTAGCAGTTTCTGGTGAACATGACTAACTCCATCAATATTTGAACCGATAACCCCGAGGTGAACAACTTTGCAGCCTCTCAACATTTTCTCAGCCTGCCTGGATGGATATGTTTGCTCCCAGACCCCCACCCCCTCCCGGCTATAAATAGATCTCTGGTTTTAAGATTTTGCTTATTTTGCACTACATATCTTGTCTGGAATACAATTTATATTTTATCACAATGAGTAACCATCCCATTAAGCCGACATGTATTTTTCCTTAGGTAATTAACGTACATGCCAAACTTGACAAGAGATATGTGGTGCATTTACAGGATGTATCTTAATGTAATTAACTCTATTGGGTTCCAGAAATCACAAGTATAGAATTTCAGCACTTACATATCTGTAAACTGTACAGCTTTCTAAAAAAAAAAAATTTTTTTTTTTCTCCCACTATTACTTTAACCAAAAATTGAAATTCCAGTTTTGGCCACGAGCATTTGCAAATATTAGTTGACCGATGAAACCACCTGTTTCTCACCCTAAAAACAATCCTGCAAAAGTGTGAGAAACTCCTAAACACTGATGGAGCGAGGAGCTATCTCAGAACAAGCAAAATTTCTGTTCTCTTTTTTAGCTTCTTATTTCGTGGTTCAAATTGGCACAAGAGCCAAGGCGGCTCAAGAGAGTCAGGAAAGCGCAGCCACGAGAGGATTTTAATTTATTGAGGGCTCTTGCCCTACTGTACAGTCACCGCTGCTATTTGAGTGTAATGGATGAAACAGATGTTTGACACTGCAGCACCTCTTCATAACTTCACTCTTCAAAAACAGTTTTACAAGTGCTCGCTCGCGTTGGTTCCCATTCAGCACAGGAAACTGAGGTCATGGTGAAACATGAGGCCCGGGCAGGAGCTTGAACTCATGTGCACTGCAGCTGGGCCCATGTCTTCTGAGCACGTTAGCAATTCGTGGAGCAGCCATAATTCTAAATGTACAGACAAAGAAATCAAAGTGTTGACACCCTCATTGTAACATCTGCAAAGGGGAAAATGTGAGCCCTTTGTCGCTAAAGGCACAAAGGACGGAGGTTTCTTTATGGTTAATATTGTTCATTGTCAGTGTGATCATTTTTAACCTGAATAATTCCTTCAGGTTTCAGCATCAACACTGAAAAGTTACTTTCTGGGCTGTAGTTTTCTTGGTGCTGCTTAAAAGCAATAATTTAAAAAGCAAATGACTTTTCTGATATTCTGAGGTTTATTTTTTTCTAAATGATTATTTTAACACATTTCATCTCTGAATATGTCAAAAAATCTTCCCAGGCATAAAATACAGGTAATTTTGTAGCTTGTTTTAATAAAGATAACATCAGGTTTGTGCAGCTGGATGTACTGAATACCTTCTGTTACCTTCCCTGGGAAAACAATTAAGGCATTTAGGTACTGAGATATGGTACCCAATTTGGAAAGTGATAGCAGGGCACCAGCCTGAGGAAGCTGATCTGTTTAAAAATCCCATATCAGAAGTTTTTCTCCTGCTGTAACTTCAACTCCTTTCCAGTACAAGCTCCCCGACAGCCTCAGGGATTTCTCCAGCACTTTCATGAAAACTAATACCTGCCTGCAGCAAACCTCTGCTCATCTTCCAAGCACCAGCACGTGGGCCTTGAACTTTCTGCATCTTTGCTCTCTGTCTTCCATGCACCTTCACATATAATTGTATTTCTGAACTTGCTCTTAATTAAAGTCAGCCCTTTAGTGACTTGGCAGAGCACTCTGGAAGGAAATGTGGTTATACAGTGTAAGCTACACAGCACAAAGGTATTGTTTAAAATGCTAAAATTGTGTCAGCAGTGCTAAAAATGAAGGGTTTTTTATTGTTAGGTGATACTAGAAACTCCAAATTGCAGTTTGGTCGGAGATGTTCTGGTGAGCCTGAACTGGATGACTTCCTTCCACCCACCCCTCAAGTCTTTCCAATGCAAGGAGTTGGTGGATTTGTCCAGGTAAAATCATGTATTTGTTATGTTGCTCTTAAGAAACACCTATAGGAAGATCTTTAGGACAAATATCTTCATTTTCCTTCCTTAGCTGCTCTTGTGGTCTGTACCAAATAAAGGCCACTAATTCCTTCAGGCAGCTGTAAAAGCTTCTGATGTTATAACAGAAAGTGGTCTTCACATGGAAATCCCTTAAACCCCAGAAAGGCTTATTTTTGTCTTTACCTATTTCCACAGTGATAACATGCACTATCAGGAATAAAATATCTTTTGTAGTGAGATAGCATAAATATTTGTAGAAGAACACCTTCTCTCCTGCCACAGTCATGGCTGCTCTGCACCCAGAGCCATGAGCATGGATGACAGGATGACATGAGGAAGGAGTTACCCCAGCCCCGGATTCACTTATGGAATTATAGAATCACAAAATTTTAAGGGTTGGAAGGGACCTTAAAGCCCATCCACCCCTACCTCCTGCCATGGGCAGGGACACCTTCCACTTTCCCAGGTCGCTCCAAGCCCTGTCCAACCTGGCCTTGGACACTTCCAGGGATGGGGCAGCCACAGCTTCTCCGGGCAACCTGGGCCAGGGCTTCCCCACCTTCACAGCCAAGAATTTTTTCCAATCCAATGTCAGTGTAAATCCATTCCCCCTTATCCTGTCGCTCCAGACCCTTGTAAATCATCTCCCTCCATCTTTCCTGTAGGCACTGGAAGGCCACAATTAGGTCACCCTGAAGCTTTTTCTTCTCCAGGCTGAACAATCCCACTTTTCTTAGCCTTACCTCATAGGGGAGGTTGGAAATGACCTCCAAGATCATCAAGTCCAACCCTTGACCGAATACCACCTCAACCACTAAACCATGTTGAGAAGTTTTGGTGCTCAGTTGTACCAACAGCTGTTTGACCTCAGTGGTGAAGGAGGGGCAGCCACCCATGGCCATGGTCAGGGGTTGTGCTGAGGGCTCATTGCATCAGTCTTCACACAAAACAGAGGAAAAAGCCACAGAAGGCTCCCTCTGCCAATTCGACCTGATATGGTTGGAGATGCCCTTGGTCATTGCAGGAGGATTGGGGTGATTGACCTCTAAAGGTCCATTCCAACCCAAACCATTCAGTGACCATCTTGTACATCCTCTGCCATTCCTGGTTTCATGCAGCACCCAGAAAAGTCCTGGAAATGCCTTTGCTGTGTTTTCAGTGCTGGTATAAGCTCTCTTCCTACCCTGTCCCTTCACAGTCACGCTGAACCCAACCACCAGAGCAATCCTGTCATCCAACCAGTCTATGCCAGAGGGGAAAAAGTCATGCTTGTGGCTTATGGCTTTGTTTTCTCAACCTTTAGCAGTATTTGTTAGTTGGTTCTGTGTCCAGCTACAGGCCCAGGCTCCAGGATGAGTTGTGTGATGAAGGACAACCAGAGGATTTTTCCTGTTTCTCTCTCTTGTCTCTTTGCATTGATAAACCATGTCACTGGCTTGAAGACACCACCTTGTGAAAGGTGGAAAGTTTCTTTTATGTTTGGGTGTTTTACATAGGGCTTATGCCAGTTTACAGCCACAGTGGCAGTTATTTAGCTTAAAACATCTATGGAGATGTTAATGGCATCCAAAGCACAAATTGTACAAATCCTCACCTTTCACACACGGTGGCCTTGCTTCTCTGGAGCTGGAAAATGTATGATAGGAAAAGTTTTGCAATTAAAGACAAACCTACATTGTTTGGTTTGTTGATAGTCTTGCAAAAGCAAACAAATAACTCCTTACCAAGGTTTGCTAGAAGCCCACAGTTTTTGTTTTTTTTTTTCCTAAGGGAAAATAAGGCTGTTCCTTGAAACTGTGGGGAAAATTTGAGCTGACAGTCTAAGATTAGGTTCATTTTTCTAATTCTGAGATGGCTTGGCTCAGATTACTTGGTTTGTGGGCTGTGCCTGCAGAAGACGTGACACTGCCTGGTGTGACGCCGGGTCTGGGTTCCAGGGGTGACCACAGGGTCCTTCTTTCCCAGGCACAGGCAGAGCAAACATCATTGCAAGCAGAAATCCCCCAGAAAGGCAGCATTTTGTCAGGTTTCTGAGAAAAAAAAAAACCAAACCAAACAAACATAGAGAGGCTGATTAGCCCATTCCGAAGGGTGATCAGGTAAACCTGTACCCAGCCAAGTGACCACAAGAGTCAGATGTCCTGTCCCTGAGGTTTTAAGGAACATTTTGAACTACTCATCGACAACAATATCTGAAGGGAAATTGAGATGACACTCAAAATTTCTGTTGGAGGAGGGAAGGTCCTATGAAAATTGTTACTATAGAGGCTGGAGCTGGAGTCTGAAGCAGCTCTTGGAGACACCAGGCTGCAAACATCCTTACCCCTCTCCCTCTCTGCTCCCCAGCACTGGCCTGAACCATAGGTAGTTTCATGCTTTTTAATAATTTTTGTTAGATACTACAAATTCTTGGATTTAGTCATGCCTTCAGACCCTGAACTCTCACTCTTATGTCTACTTGTGCTATTCCATCTCGGTTTAAGCCTTAGCCCAGATGTGAAATAAGACTTCTGTGGTCATTGAAAAAGGGACAAGGTTTACAATTAGCAAACAGAACAACGTCAGGCTCTGGGCAAAGACTACAAGTGTGAAATCGAGTTTTGCCAGTAAATTGCTGCCTTTTCCTTAGCATTGCAAGCCATGCTCTCGGGTTTATTTGAGCACATAAAATATGCTAAAAGTTTAGCAGCACCACTGTGTAAAGAAGAGTTGGATGAAGTATATATTTTTAAATACAGCAAGCAATAAAATGTTGCTTAAATTCCCAGGAATATCATTTTGGGGCAAGCACAATAGAATGCTTAATGTATCTATTCCCAGGTCTGCTGTTTTTATTCCCTTTTTTTTTCTTTTTTTTTTTTTTTTTTTTTTTTTTTTTTTTTTTTTTTTTTTTTTTTTCTCCTGGTTTAGTCTCCTCACCCAGCTGATGGCTGGCATTAGAGGAGCTCCTGAGGAAGAGGATGCATCCGCAGATGTTTCCAATATCAGAGCAATGGGAGAAGGGATATGAGGTGCTTGCAACCACTGGTGCAGCTGCATCCAGCTGTGGGAGACAGCTCAGAGCTGCTGTGCATGGGGAGGATGGCTGCTTGCACAAAGGACCACGGAAGATAAAGAAAAATATAAAGCAAATTGGAGAGAAAAAAGTCAAAGAAGATCTTTCAGGTCCCTTACAACCCACGCTCTTCCATGGTTCTATATTAATCTCAGGAAATATATTAAAGGGAAAAAAGTGCCAAACAGTCTCTGACATTAAAGTTCTTAGATTTTATTTCTGTCTGTGGTTTCTACAAAGTTAATTTTTAGTTCTTACATAATTTTAGCAACTGTAACTCAGAGAGACCTGTAACTTTATTCTGAAGCATCAGCTAAATATATTTATAAAAATTGTTCAAACTAATCCAAATTATCTATGTTTTTATATATGTATTTATATATATATAAATATATATGTGTGTTTAAAAATCAATAATCAATGGATACTATTGAGCAATAGATCTACATTGTATTTGACTTATCAGCCAAAACAGTGCAACTTGAAAAATATAAGAGATGTTCAAACTGCAACTTTTTGGCACCAAGCAAGAAGGTTTTGGCACCCTGAGAACAACTTCCAGTTTGGTTTGCTGAATTTGCCTGCCTTGTAGAATTTTCGGCAGATTTTACCTGCATGTCCATGTTCACCTCCCATGAATTTCCATGGGCTGGAAGACTGCCCTTCCAAAGAGAGAAATCTCAGCATCTCTAAAGAGAGTCCAATTCCCAGCCCCACAGCACCTTCAAATGATATTTGGCAGAGATCCTCCTTTTTGGTATTAGAATTGCTGGAGTTTTCTCTCAGTGCAGCACAGCACTGGCAATAGGCAAGGGCTACAGTTCCCTGTAATCCTTTTTCCTTTTCCAAGTGCAGATAATTTTGGGCTCCCCACAATGTTCTCCTGCCCACGAGCAAAAAAGCCCTGAGGTAAAGTTGCCTCCCCAAGTCCTCCAGCCAGCTTCTCCATGCCTGCAGATATCAAAGAGAGTCAACAAATCATCATTCAAGGCACAGAGAGGGGAAAAAGTACATTCCCAGTGCTGGCCTGGCTTGCAGATTAAAAGTAATCTGGTAATGAGGACCCACCAGATGATAATTAATAAGCGGAGTTTTCTCTATCTGATTTACCTGTCACCTAAGAAGAAATTTCCCAGGGCAGGAAGGTTTGTTCTACATGAACATGAAGTGTTGCCTTTTTTAAGAGCACTCAGTTCAAGGAATGGAATCTGGAGGCTTTCGTGTGAGCGGTGAGGATGGACTTTCAACTCTTCTCCTGCGCTGTCCCAGAAAACCAAGCCAGGGTGCTTAACCCCCAGCAAATGTCACACCAAGGAAATAGGTGGAGTTAGACCTCAAAGGGCACTGAGAATCTGTGTTCTCTACAATTCAATAATAGCTTATTTTTTTTTTTTTAAGGAGAATAGCAAGAAACAACTCAGGTTAACACCCTTCTGTATAGGAGAAAAATCCTTTGGGTCAAAATTTGCTGTTAACCATTTTGCACATGTAAATACATATCTATATCAACGGGATCCACACAAATTGAGAATATTTTGAGAAGACTTTCTTTCTAGAACTTCGCAACTAAGTAATTTTCATATTTTCTAGTAAATCACACTGAATTCAAGTTCTGAATCTTGTGAGACCCTTTCCTGTGAGAAAACTTCCAATAAATACATAGAAATAAAATCATTGAAATATTATTGTGACCTATACAATCAAACAGAAGACCTGCTGGAGACTGGATAAAAACTAAATCATATAAAAACCCCTTTCTTAAAACAAACTCCTGGAGATTTTAATAATTTCCCTTTCAGAATGCCAGTACAATCATTTGCTTTGGTTCAGTTAAATCTAGAGCAATACCTACATAATGAAAGGAGAGAATGAATATAAACATGTTTCAGTATGACTTCAGGATTCCTGACTCCTCTTTAAGGAGACTCTTTTTCCTTATGGAACAGGTCTGCAGTGTTAAAGACCTCACTGCAAAATAATGAGAGAAGGAGACCAAGCATGGCTACCCTGGAAAATTCACTTAATTCAAGAGACACCAAACATGTGTCCATGTATTTAATGAGCAACCAAACAGATTATCCACGTGAAAAAGAGGAAAAGAAAAATAAAAGAGTCCCTGCTATATGTGAGAGCTGAGACAGTCCTTTGACAACACTGATTTTTTGTGAGAAATGGTATTTTCAAGAGTTTCTACTACTGAAGGTGCTGGAGGTACTGGGAGCTCTCACATACAGGAAATGCTGCTGCATCAAAGCACTGTGTATTTTAACACAAACCCCTATAATGTATAATAAATTTAGTGATTCATATATGTTTAACACATGTAGGCCCCTTTCAGTAATGGGTGTTTCCCATGTAACAAAATCCTGGGTTCAGACATGTATTAACTACCAATTAATTCCCTGTCATTGGGACCCCCTTCCCCTGCAGAGGTTCCTGACCTGCTCTCCACCCAACACAAAGTCTGGAATAGCATCTACAGCCTGGTAGCCACAAAAAGATGAGGATTTTCCCTAGGAGTGACTCTGAAAATGCATGGATGGACAATGACCTCAATAGCAGCGAGAAGAAGCCCTTCCCTGGAAGTGTTCAAGGCCAGGTTAGATGTGGTTTGGAGCAACCTGGGATAGTGGAAGGTGTCCCTGCCCATGGCAGGGGGTGCAATGAAATGATCTTTAAGGTCCCTTCCAACCCAAAACAGTCTGTGGTTCTATAAAGATCCAACTTTCTACAAAAGATCAACTGGAAGGACCCAACCCATGGTTCAAAGGCAAATATGCCTGTTTATTTTCCATGGCTTTATTCCACCTTAGGTTCCATGGCCATGGCATGTTTTATGTGTATCTGAATAAACTCATGTTCTCTCCTTACACTCTGTTTTGTTTGGATATGACCCATTCTCCAATTTTTATGATAAAATGAGAACATAATTCACATATTAGCATTTCAAAACCTGTACAGCTGCAGAATGAGTAAACAGTGTAGTGAGTAATCATTATTAATCTACACTGGAGAAAGAGTGAGAGAGTGTGGAATAAAAAGGCACATGATTTTGTGGTGTGCTAAACCAGAAAAATATGTTTTGCACTTCTTAAAACATCTCAAATTCTTTTTTTATCTGTGTTTTAGAGGTGACAGAGAAAAATCTATCTTTTAGCTGAACTAATCTCCAATGAATTAATACCCTTTTTCATATGAAAGTGTTTGGGGAAACTTGAAATTGTAGCATAACCTATTGATTACATTATTTGAATTAAGTTTTCGAAGTTCTGCAGCTGTTTGCTGTCAAGATTTAAACCTACTGTCTATTTTCAGCTGTGCACTTAATACACATTTCACCTGGTGACTCAATAACATTTTAATATAAAAGTACATGATCAGGGAACATATGTTCAGTGTTCATACGAGGCTTAATAGCGACAGAAGGGGTAACAATTAACCGTTCTGTTTTTTCTGGGTATACAGGGCCTGGGTTTAAAGTTTTTACTGGGCCGCTTCCAAAAAATCTTTGTTCCTAGTGCCTTGACCTTTGAGGAGTTTGGAATCAATGAGCCACGTTGCCTTCCATAAGGGTGTCAAGTGCAGAATAAAAAACTGCGTCACATCATTTTTCACCGCGGCCAGATGAGGTCTGAGTGAAGGAACAAGGAACAGGAAAGCAAGAACATCTGAAAAATTGACTCTGCGAGCTGGAATGTGATTCTGCAATAAGGGGCAACTCTCCTTTTCTTTTTTTTATTTTTTTCCCCTCTTTTCTTTTTTCTTTTTTTTTTGCCAGAGTAGGCAGGTTGTAGACAGATCTGGGTCTCAGCCTCCCACCCCTGGGGCCCCCGTGTCAAGGCGCGGTGATAGAGCGCCGTTCATTTATGCAACATCTGTAACGCATAGAGCAACGTATTAATAGCTCAATATGCCAATCTGCCACTGTGCATTTTGACCTGGAGAGGACCAGAAGCATGGAAGGTCTGTAAGGCAGATGTGGGAACAGCAGCAAGGGTGGAAATTAAAGGCAGACACCGAGTTTTGCACGGCATCGCGGAGCGGTAGCTCTTCTGGAAGAGGCTAATGCTTCCAGCTCAGTTAGGAGGTTAATAGAGCTAATCTTCTGTATCACTATTATTTATAACATGTTGTTGGACTTAATGTTTATGAAGCTCAAGCTGGATAGTGCACATCCAATTATGTTTTCTTACAGCCATGGAGGGTTTTATGAAAAGGAATATTGAGTGAATGCTTTATTGCTGAAAAATATTGTATTGGTTAGGAGGGAAGTTAATCCAATAGCAGGTAAAAACAGTAACAAAGGCTACAGCAAATACGAGATGCTTTAAATTCATTGCATGACATTCTCACCCTAATTATTAGCCCACACTGGGAATAAAAACAGCACCCTCATCTTCACGTTATTATTTTTTTTTTCCTTTCCTCATTTTTATTGCACATTTACATAAGACTTGTATGCCTCGTACTTCTTCCGGGCTGGCTTATAAGGTTTCTTTTAACCCTTTACTTCTCTTTCATGCAGGAAGGTGGTGGAAGGCAGGTGACAATGGTGCAGGTGGCTGGGGCAGAGGTGGCCAAGCTATGATGGGGTTGGGGTGGCTGCAGCTTGAGCAAGAGCCCAGTGATTCAGGTGGTTATCCAGCCTCAGCTCCCAGAGCCCCTCGGGTCTGGAAAGCTGGAATGGAAAATCTTGGAGGCAAAAAACCAATTTTTTTGTAAGATTTCCAGTATTTCCTGCTTCTAATTGGATGGGAAATACTGCAAAGAGCAAATCTTTCTCATGGAGTGGAAGACCAAGCCCACACCTGGCAGCAGAAATGTCCAGTGGATGGCTGGGTAAAGCCAAAAAAAAAAGAAAATCAATGAAAAATACCTTGGCTCTCATGAAAGACCATTGTTTTTGCAGTTAGGGAGAGCAGAAAGAATGAAGTGGGGTTTTGTGGTTTGTACTTTATGCTTAATATAAGGAGGGTTAAAGAAAGTATGACTGAAGGAAAAAGAGGGAAGGAAGGAAGATTAGTCAGTTAATAAAGGAGATTTATGTTAGTGACGGTGGGTAGGCAAATTGCACTGCTAAATGGGGTATGGACTTCTTTTATGTGGACAAGAGAATTTATCAATTTTCTTTAACTGAAACTACACCATAATCGTGTCATCAAGGCCTTGGCTGGAAGGGACACACATCTCATGGAGAAAAAGGTCTGGGGTCACCCCTCCTGGCTGGTGGTCCCTGGGGCAGAAATTTGGGTAGGTTGGGAATGGTGCTGTCTCCTGTATATGTTTCCAATGAGCATTTTTGCTGTGCAAGGAGGATTTTATGCTGCAGTTTTGATCAAGTCTTGGGATCTTTTTTTTAGTCTGTATCACAAGTCAAAGGTGCACATGGGCTGTTCTGGAATTCCATTTTTCCATGAGAAGCTTAGGAGGGACTTTGAGAGCTGAGCAAGGCCCCGGCTGAGATGGAATCTCAGAAGCCTGAGATCTTGGTTGATGATGAAAGTTCTTTTCTGTCATCTTTGTCAGACTGGGCACATGAAGCATGGGCAGATAGCTGGTGCTTGACCCGTGTCCAGCTGGCTTCCAGGAGCATTTCTTCCCAACATCTGTGAGAAGGCATCTGTGTAGCCAGTGGCTGATGAATTCCCTTGGAAGTGCTCCTGATTTGAGCTTGTGCTGTGTATGTTCCTGGTTAAAAGGGAATTTCTGAAAACACATGGGTTGTCCCGAAGTTCTCTGTGCTGTTATTGGAGTCAGTGTTTCCAGAAGGAATTCGGCTCCTCGTGTTACAGACGATGAGACCTGATGAACTGCTATGAATGTGTTATCTGCATGAAGCTGGGACAGCTCCTGCTCCAGAGGAGGATTTCCTGGAGCAAATCCGATCTAGGACAGGAGCTACAGTTGGAGCATTTCTCTCCACAGGCCATGTCACCCTGGCTTCACTCCCCTCTAAGACCTGACACAGGTGTAGCTCCAGGACCAGGGTCTCAAAGAAGAATCAGAGTAGAACAGTCTAGAGACAGAAATAAATAATACTATGTGGCTGGTATTTCGTTTATCATTTATGCACGTGAATTTATACTCATCTAAATCCCATACATATGTCCTTAAATGCCTGCAGAAATCTCAGATTTCTCCTCTTCCATTTTGGATCTTGTAGAAAACCTGTTTTCTATTAAAAAGTAAAAAAGAGTACTCAGGAAAAGTGCATTCTTTCTCAATCCCTGAGCCATTTGGCACTTCAGAAAATCATCAGAGAAGAGTGTGTTTTGCAAAGCCAAAAATATCTCCCTCTCAAAACCCAACCTCTTCTCCAGTGTCTTCTGAGAAAGTAGCACAGGAGACTACAAGGGCAACAGGAATGAGTGGTCGAGGGATCAGAAGAGCCTCAGGTGCTGTAGGAGGTGAAGGTGGGGCCAGAAGAACCAGGGAAAGGAATTTGGGATGGCCATAGGTTGAACACCATATTTTCTTATTGAATCCTGTAAACATGAAGAATTTGGCTAAGCAAAACCATCAGGAAATGTTAATATTATGCATAATTTTGAGAGAAAATTCCATGTTTACTCTTAGATAAGGATGTGTTTAGGGTTCAAAAGGGTAGGACATTGGCTGACTCATTTTGTGGCTTGAATTTGGGACATCTAGGTGATTTTGTTGGGAAATTTTCTTTACCCTCACACAAAATGGCAAGATGTGTGTTTACATTTTGTTGCTGTGAAAATATTTATTTTGGAGTAGAGGTATTTGAAATGATCAAATATAACATGAAAATTTTGTGTAGGGTCTGGAACAAATAGGTGAATTTAATAATTCATCTTTTTGGACCTAGATAGATGAAATTTCACAAAAATCAGCTGAAGTTGGGTCATTATTTGTGGGGTATAAGACTTGATTTGTCTCAGACTGCTGGAACTGATTGCCCAAAGAAGCTGTGGCTGCCCCATCCCTGGAAGTGTCCATGGTCAGACTGGATGGGGCTTGGAGCAGCCTGCATTAGTGGAAGGTGTCCCTGCCCATGGCAGGGGTTGGGAATGAGATGATCTTTAGGTTCCCTTCCAACCCAAAACTGAATTTTAACCTGGTGTTGGAATGAGTTTGAAAAGTGTATTTAATTTAGTGATAATTGTGGAAGATCTGAAGGAGAGGATTAGAAAAAGAGGTTAGGGAAAACAAAAAGTCTGGGAGACATATTTCTATTGTTATACTCACAAAGGTAGAGAATCAAAGAAAACCAATACAGTTTGGATCATCAAACTCTTGCTTTGGGCATTTTATCTCACCTGACAGAGTTTGGGTCTGTTGATAACAATAGATAAGACATTGTAAGATGAACAGGGAAAGATCTAGTTTTATCCCTGGGTATTCCCAGGTGTTGAAAGATAATCTGGATATTCTACTGAGAAAACTGGACAAGGAACAGCCTGAAACTACTTGTTTAGTTGGAGGACAAATGTATTTGAAATTATTAAGTGGGAGATTAAGGTTATTTAGAGCTGCCTCTTATTCCTGTTTGTCAGATCATTCAGAAAAATGAGGCCTTATTATCACAGAACTCAAACTTCACTCTGATTGTGAACTATCTCCATTTTGAGATGCTCAGTAAAACTAACACTGCAGGGAAATGTTGTTGCACTTTAGGATTATCCAAAGGTCAAATATTCAGAATAATCTAATATGAAAACACAGTGTTGCATTTAATGGAATAGCATTTAATAGGAGAGGAAGGATATTCTCACCTGGAAGACTCAATCATGGGGAAAAAAAAAAAAAAAGTTAAAAAAATCAAGGAGAAAGCCAAAACCTCTGAGTGTGTGCTGTATCACAGCATTCTGTGAAGGCAGTACATCAGGACAAAAGGTACCAGGCATTCAGGAGGTCCAGTGGGCTCCCTTCAATCTTTCCTGCTCCCTGGAATAAGTCTCCGCTTGTCCAGGAGTGAGCACAACACGTAGCACCTTATTTGTTATTCTGACTCCTCCTAAATCAGACTTGCTTTTGTGAATTTTGGTTCTTTGCATGTCTGAAATTTGGTAATGCAGCAAAACAAAAGAGGATTCAGAATGATTTTTTTTTTGCCTTGTCGGCAGATCCATCACACTCCAGACGCTGCTCCACCTCCCGGCAGCCAGGCCATGGAGAACACGATCCATTAGCAACCAGCAATGCCCTCTGTGTTGGCTGCAAGCAATCTGATCTCGTGTCCAGTGCTTCCAAGAGCAGGGTAAAACACTCAGGTGTTCCAGAATAAAACAGTGAATCTGAACTGGTAAATTCTGAGCTTCGAGCGATGAGACACGTGGGCCAGTTTGGAAAGTCAACTGGAGATCCTGCTCACAGCGTAAATGTGAGTTCTATTCAAATCTACTATAAAATGTTTGTGAAATTCAGTTGTCCGAAAAGTTCTAAGGAAAGGCATTTGAGTTTACTGAAGTTTTATTATTTTTTTTTCTATTTTATATCAGGAAATTATGAAATTACTTGAGTGCAGAATGCAAGGTAACATCTGCCATCCCCCCACAGAATCTCATATTGCTAAACATATAAACCATATCCATATTATCCAGCTATACTACTAAATATATGAAGTCTTTAAAAATATTATATTGATTTTCTCTATTTTTAATAAGAATTATAAGCAGAGCTGGAAAATATCTCCATTTCCTCCTCTCCATACTGTTGGTTCATGAGCTGTAAATGCATTGTGAAGAGATGGCAAATTTCTCCATCTTCTCCATCCTCCCATTCTCAAATCCCTCTCTGTGTTGCAGTGAGCACAGTCACAGAATATACTGAATTGGAAGGACCCACAAGGATCATCAAGTCCTACCCTTAGCCCTGCACAGGACATCCCAAAATCTCACTGTGTGCTCCAGAGTATCATCTAAAAGCTGCTTGAGCTCTGTCAGCCTTGGTGCCGTGCCCACTGCCCTGGGGAGCCTGTTCAGTGCCAACCACACTCTGGGGGAAGAACCTTTTCCTAATATCAACCTAACCCTGCCCTGAAACAACTCCAGCCATTCCCTGGGGTTCTGTCCCTGTTCCCCACAGAGCAGAGCTCAGTGCCTGCCCCTCTTCTGCCCCTCCCAAGGAAGCTGTAACTGCACTGAGGTCACAGCAGGCAGTGTTTTGGCAGCTCCTTGGGGGATCAGAGCCCGTGGGGTGAGCGGGGGCAGCAGGGTCCAGGAATCCTGGCCTCCCACCACATTCCTCCACCATACCGGAGGTGACTGGGCAAGGGGTCTGTGCTGGGGTTACACTGGGCCACTCTCCCTGCTGCAAACAGGAACCTCCAGCAATGCTAAACAAATCAGGCTGCCAAAGGTTTTTTTTCCTTTTTTTTTTTTTTTTCCTTTTTTTTTCTTTTTTTTTTTTTTTTTTTTGTTCCTAACTTTCCCATAAAAAGATTCAGGTAAATGTAGCATGACGAGCCAATTTAAGCCAATTTCAAAGTTATTTGAGTAATTGGTTATTAAGATAACACTCTCAAATTTCAATTCAGCAATTATCCTCTTAAAGATACAGAATGTAAGTACAGGGGGAAGAGTGTATGCATTAAAGCTACAGAGGCCCCTTTTTAAAACCTAAATTGTGTAGGTATTTGACAAGAACATGGAGCTCCTAATTTCACTGAACTGAGACTTATCTTCTAACATGTGCAACCCTTCTCTGTTGAAAGCAAGTGTTTCTAAATTTTGGAAAAGGAGTTGACTATTATTAGTGCTCATAAAGATTAAGAGACTAAGTGAAGACCCTCCTTTTAATATATGTAAGCTCCTTACCCATAACTTAAGAACCACAAGGGGACAGAACATTGTCTTCCTACAAGGCTGCACTGCAGACTGATGCAGAGTGTGATGATGGAAATAATGGCTTTGGCAGATGTACTTGGTTTGGAGCCAATTTCTCCATCCTAATGAATGGTGGAATTACCACAGAAAAGCTTTACAGTTTAAAAAAAAAAAAAATTAAAAAAAATGGGAAGAGAGAGAGAAAAGGAAAAAAAGAAAAAAAAATGTGCAGCTTATTCCCAGTTAATCAACCCTGTAGGATGGATGGCCATGACCAATTATTATTCCCAGATACTACTGGTTAATCAAAAAGCACACAGTTAAAAGGCCTTGCGTTTGCTACTTGGCTGCTGAAAACAAGAGTGTAGAATCTGCAAATGTTCACCAGAAGATTAAGGTTATGCAAATGCTGGGAAGTTTCCTCTGCTTGCAGAGTTGCCTTTCAGGAAGGTGAAGGGGGTTTGTTATTCTCGGAGTGGCACTGGAAGGGGTTTAGGGAAGTGTTGTTGACAGCGGGGGGCTGGGAGTGTTGATGCCAGCTCTGGTTTTATGGTGTCTTCAGCTACTGCTCAGGGCAAATGTTCTCTGGGAGGAGTGTTATCCCAGAGCACAGATATTCCACACACTCCTCTGATGCACCAGCAGCCCTCAGCTCTCCCCTTGCATTGCAGTTGTGCCTGAGAACCAAAGGGAGTGACAATGCACGATCAGAGTCTGCAGGCTTTTTGTGCCTCTTTTCCAGAGCCAAAGAACAGGAGAAATCACAGAGAAGGCAAAGAGAGTGAATCCTGACAGAGCAGAGGTCGGGGGGTTGTTCACCATTTGTCTCAGACCACTAAAATGCAAAGGACAGGACAAAATAGGACAGGAAATATGAAGCTGGGTCTGATTTACTTCTGATGGAAGTTAACCCCCTTCCACTGGAATTTTCTGTGGAGATAAGCCAGCTCCCTGCAGCTGAGAATCCGTCCCTTTTGTGTTCAGATCAGTTATAATAATTAAAGATATATTAAGACAGCAGAGAGTGCAGTGTAATCAGGACTGGGAAAAATACTTCGGAGTTATTTTAGCTTTAGTCCTTACGTTTATTTTTTGTGACTGAGATTGTTTAAATAATACATCCTCAGGGAGCAGAGTAAAAATATAGATTCTAATTTGAATATAGATAAACACTGGATTATATATCACAAAATATGCTGGTGTAGCATAAGCAGTACATGCTACATGTTAACACCGAGCATTACGTAACCACAGCACCCAGCCAACTCACTTTTATCGTGCTAATGTATTTTTTACCCCTAAACATTAATATTTTTATATCTATATATATGTGCTGCTACAATGCCATATTCCCAGGTTTTACAGTTTTGCTGCATTTTTCTGGCACAGGTTACAATGGGGGGAAAAATGCCAACTGGAACATGTCGAAAAACAAGATCATAAGGTTTCACTCAAGTTGCTTAAATTATTATGTAGGAGGTATATTATCGACCTTTTAATAAAAACCTTTACAGTCTCCATGGAAACATTTTTACATTGACATATAAAAACATAAATGGAAAAAAAATGTTGTAAAAAAATGAATCTGGTCTCCTGTTCATAAATTAGAGGCTGCCCTCACTGTGTGGTGCCTCATCTTCCCTCCGTTATGCAAATGCAAGTGCTCAATGATGATTCATTAGTTGAGCATCTTGCTGAAACCTGTGTAGTAAGCTGAGGTATTCAAGGGATTTAATCCTAAAATAGCATTTAGTGTCTCTGCAAGGCAATTTCCCACCTACTTTTAAACCAGGACAGCACATCAGTGCCTTTGGACTCGGGTTAAATGAGCAGAAGGTGGAACAACACTCGGAAGTAGCGACTCATAACATTCAAAGCTCACAAGAAAGTGCCTGCCAGGTTTTCTTTGTGCTTAAATGAAGAGACTCTCATACTGACTGGGCTGAATTTCCAGGCACTTGCAGCTTGTACAGCAGAGGAAAATGCTACGGCACCCTCAGCATCCCGTGCTGGTGCCCCAGAAAGTTTTGGAAGGGGCGAGGGATCTCTAACACATCGTTTGAGATAAGGATCAGCCTCTCTTGATTTGAATTCCAGAGCTCTCAGCTGTGGTCTGCTGACATCTCCTCAGCATCCCTGACATTTACCAGCTATATCCCGTTTATATCATTCTCAACTCCAGAGGCCAGATGACAAGATGCAAAGACATTAGAATTCTGATTATAATACAAAGACACAAGTTTGTGCTGTTAAAAAAGTGCGATACAAAGAGCACAGACGTTATTTTCCAAGAGACATGAGTGCCTCCTCAGTTTAAGCACAGTGCTAAATGTGCTTTTATTTACAGATAATTCTCTGGCATGCTTCTCTTTTAATCTCAATTTCCTCTTTAATGAGTACAGGATTGTGCCAACCATTTGCAGGAGCATTCTTTACATGAGTACACACAAAGTGATTTTTCAAGGAGCTGAAGAAACAAAACTGTCAATGTTTACTGAAATAAAAAGCAGCTCCTAAAGAAGCTCTCTTCAAATATGAGCTAATGATGCATTGATCTGTCTCATATAATAAAATAAAGAACAAAAATATTCTCAAAGTGAATCATATAGCTTTCTAACAATTTGCAAGTTATGGAAACCAAAAGCCTGATTAGCACATAGATTTTAAAAAGTTGAAGGAAGAGTCTTTATAGGCAGGTAAATGTCATTTTCTGAATGCAATAAATAACAAGAATGAATCATCCAGGTTTAAGTTCTTTACAAAGCCCAGTGAAATTATTGAATGCCTTTGCACATTCTTCAGGAGCATAGGAAATTAAATATATATATTAACTTTTTAATATAATTATCAAACCAAACAGCTGTCCTCCCACATACAGCATAAGTAGAATATTTATATATGTGTATACACCACACGTATAAACACACACTCATTATCCAAAAACATTTTTAATAGCTGTTTTTTTGCAGTTCCTACCTAATACAGCTGATAAGATGATTTTCAGAGTGATTTCTTGCTGAATCAACCTTGAAGGGAACATCCTAGATTTTCATACCTGGATAGCTTTTCCACTGCCTCAAGCTTTGTGTTAATAACTAACATTGGCAAAGGAAACTGATTTTCACAAAGTGCTCAACACCAGTTCTCTAAGCACCAGGATCTCCCAAAAGTATCTCAAATTCATCTTGACTAAGTTCACAAGAGGAAATAGATAAAGGGAGTAAGTCACACTGAAGTGATGGTTGAAATGAATGCAGGAAAGTGTGGAAAATATGGAGAGTTCATACGCACACACACACCAAGGAGCAGCACAGATCTCCCTCCCTGCCAGCATTCCAGGGTGGATGGAGCTCTGAGCAACCTGATCTAGTGGAAGGTGTCCTTGCCCAGGTCAGGGGGCTGGAACTGGGTGATCCTTATGGCCCCTTCCAACCCCAGCCACTCGATAATTCTGTGTCACAGGGTGAACCCAATTCTTGCCTCAGGCTCTGACATCCAGCCATCACCACAGAGCAGCACTCAAGAACTCCAGTAAAATCTCTCACATAAAATGCTTCAGTTTCTTCATTTTTATTTGTAGTTACTATCAGTTAAAGAGATGTTCCTGTGTTTGGAAAAAACGTGGGAGTCTGTAATTCACGAACATGTACAGTTTCCACAGTCTTTAATAAACAACATTAAAACTCATAAGGACATTCTTGCTCATGCAGGTGTAGACCCCTCAATTCGCTCAAAAGACCAAACTACCATGTAACGAGACTCTCATATGGCAAAACACCTCAAATCCTTAAAAGTGTGTTTTAAAAGAAGACCACAAGTATTCCAGCTGTTTTAATCAGCTGCATTTTTCAGTCGTCCCCTTATCTAAGTTTTACCCTTTTACATGTGTTGTCTGCTAAAAACTAACTGTAATACAGCTGAACTTTTCATCTGGGAAATGATTAAAGCTTAGTCTTGCTTTTCCCACTCACAGGGGATGACAGCCTTGTTCCTCTACCCGCAGAGTTTGATGTCTCAGGTAGTGCTGGGTGACCACCCAACGTGGCAGGTCCTGTTGCTCTTACAACTATCATATTTCTCCCAGTGCATTTCACCTTTTCCTTTTCTCTCCCATACCTCGCAGGAAAGTGCAAAATATTCTTCCTGCAGAACTGTCCAAGAAGTCAGAGGCCACAGCAGAGGGCTGAGCTGGCAGCATACAGAAATCTAGTTTGTCTTTTCAGCAGGGATGAAGTTGAAGCCCCAGGTCACTCCCTGGGGACCCCACTTTGTGGTCACTAAAGCTGATGGTCCCCCCCAGCAGCTCTCTAGGAGTCACATCTCACCTCCCTTGCTCTTCAACCACCTTGTTCCCAACAAGGGCCGTACCTTGTATCCACAAATTGGCCCCTCGCTATGATCTTAATAGGTGGCTGTGGGGCCAACAAAAATGTGCCAATATTTTTGGCAATTCTTCCTGCCGTGTTTGTGCAGATCTCTGCAGGTCATTAACCTGAACATGGAAATGCCTCTGCGTGGTCTCCAAGGCTCAGCCCTTGTCAGTCCAAGCATCCAGTGCCAGCACTGCAGCAGTTGAATGGAGAAACCTTTTGCCCATCCTCCAGAAGGCAGTGCAAACATTGCACTGTGACTGCAAAAAGGAGAAAAGAGTGGATAATTGGAAAGAGAAAAAAAAAAAAAAAAAAAAAGGAAAATTGCCCAGGAAAATCACTGTGAACTTCCAATCCCCACAGAAGATGGAATGGTTTGAGTTGGAAGAGACATCAAAGCCCATCGACTCCTGCTCTCTGCCGTGGGCAAGGACACCTTCCACTCCACTATCCCAGGTTGCTCCAAGCCCCATCCAACCTTGCCTTGAACACTTTCAGGGATGGGACAGCCACAGCTTCTCTGGGCAATCTGTGACAGGGCCTCACCACCCTCACAGCAAAGAATTCCTTCCCAATATCCCATCTAACACTGCCTTTGGCAGTGGGAAGCCATTCCCCCTTGTCCTGTCAATCCATGTCCTTCTCCAAATCCCTCTCCAGTTCTCCTGGAGAGCCCCTTTAGGCCCTGGAAGGGGCTCTCAGGTCTCCCTGGAGCCTTTTCTTCTCCGGGTGAACACTCTCAGTTCTCCCAGGCTGACTCCAGAGTAGAGGGGCTCCTCTGAGGCCTCTTCTGGACTTGCTCTGGCATATCCCCTTCTTATTTTGGGGACCCCAGAGTTTTAAGTCTGATTATCAGATGAGTGCCTATCAAGCCTCCAGAGTGGAGACTCCTGCCCATCTCATAGCCTGCTTCTGCCTTACCAGGAGCTCATCACCTTCTCCTTCCACAGACACTGTGGTTCTGTCACTGAAAATCTACTTCCTACCCTGCCAGTCTTACCTGGAGAAGGTTCCAGGGCTGGGAAGGAACACCGTGAAGGAGGTCAAAAGGTCAAACATCCAATTTTTTTCTTATAACAGCCTGCACTTTTCCTCCTCACACTGTGCCTTTAGACATAAGGATGCACTCATTAGAGTATTTATGTTTAAATACTAGTAATCTATTAATTTCTCCCATAAACTGAACATCCATCTAGCAAAGATTTGTTCTTCTTTTTGATATCCCCAAGAAACATAACGTGTCTTAGGGGATGAGTCCCTTGATACTTTTCTATGTGTATATTTTAAACAGATGGAATAATTATAGGAAAAAAATCTAAAACTCATACATACATGTGTAGCATTAAAAAATGTTCAATTGAGTTTGTGATGTGTTTATCCAGTTAAATTTTTACAAATTCTATTTTTAAATAGTCCAAGAGATTTTTTTGATTTCCTGATAACAACTTGGTGTAAACTTCAGTTCATTTGAGGTGTTCTGTGGATGGCTGAGGTTGTAAAGCCATGTCTCTGTAAATGTGGGTCTGAACCAAATATAAAACAAAACAAGTGAAGGGAAAATAAATAATGGTAGCGGTAAAAGTTCATATTCATGCTCAAGAGTTAATCTGATCACCACCAGTATCTCAACCTTTTCTGACAAAAAAAAATGCAAGAAATTTTAATTTGTTATATTGCAGGACACTGGTGGGCACGTGCGAGTCTCAATGTGACCTCGGTGCTCAATTCTCTGTTTAACTGTTACTTACAGGTCATTTCAAACTTTATTTTACACCTTCTTCTGACACCGAATCTGATGGTAGAAACCCTGTAGGTATTATTAAACACACACAAGTCAGTTCCAAAGTTCTGCTGTATCAAGTTGCACCAGATCTGAACTTGCCTGTGAAGAAACAATATGTTTTTATCCCGCGTTATCCCAGCTTGGAAGCCGTTCCTACCCTGAGCAACGAGCCCGATGTTCGCCGGTGCTAAAGTCACAGGGCTGCATATTTCTCTGCGTGTGTATGTGTTTGCATCTGCAGTTTCCCAAAATTCCTGGCTACTGCTCTCAGAGCCATTGAACTGCTCAGCGCTCCATGTAATAAAACACTGAAGGCATCTGGGTTTTTTTGGACACATGTCTTGGCATGAAGCTGTGCTTGAAGTGCTGGATTCTCTTTGCACAGTTGGGAGACCAGCATGTTTCCAGTGGAGCTGGAAACCTGTAACCACTCATACACTCTGCTGGGTAATTTGTTATAGTTTAGGACTGTTTGGATTTGTTTTCAAGTTGGAAAAAGAAATTTAAGGGGGTAACCTAAGAAAGAACAGATGCTAATACTGGAATATTAGAGCTAAGGGTTCTTATCGCAGTTTGGGGAGCTGTCTAACAGCCCTTTTCAGAAAAAATCTGGCCTGAAAGTGACATGAAAGCAAGTGTATTAAGCATTGTAAAAACAGCTGCCCTCTCTCCACTCCTTTGACTTGTGAAATCGTGTTTCTCTGATATCTCGAATGGCTCCATTCTGGCTCCCCATCCACTGCTCCCAGTGCACCACAGTCCAGGGCTGCCCAGGCTGCCTTCAGCAGGCACAGATTAACACTTGGCCACCTGTCCATTAAGGGCATGTTTTGCATTTCATTGTTTGAAGCATCTCCATCTATTATGTTTTTTTCCATTGTTAAGGAAAGCAGGAAAATCCAGGAGATATTATTACTGTGTAAATATAAAATGTAGATATAAATCAGAGAATCAGAGAATGGCCTGGGTTGGAAGCAACCTTAAAGACAATTTAGTTCCAATCCCCTGCCATGGGCAGAGATACCTTCCACTAGACCAGGTTGCTCAGAGCTTCATCCAACCTGGCCCTGAACACTTCCAGGGATGGAGTAGCCACACCTTCTCTGGGCAACCTGTGTCAGGGCCTCACCATCCTCACAGCCAAGAATTCTGTCCTAATATCTCATCTAAACTTACTCTCTGTCAAGTTGAAACAATTCTCCATTGTTCTCTTACTCCATTCTCTTGTAAAAAGTCCCCCTCTGTCTTTCCTGTAGGTTTCCTTCAGGTACTGGAAGGTCACAATTATAACCACATATTTTGTCCCCAGAGCAGGCACCATTTTGCACCACTGGCTGTTAGTCTGATTTATCTCCAAAATGCTTTGGACTGGTTTTTTTGGGTTATTCCCCTGGAGGTGAGATGCCCCCTGGTTCTGTGGCTCTCTGCGATATGCTGCTCAGGCTGCAGGTGGGGGGTCAGTAGCACAGCTGGGATTTCTTCAACACATCCAGTCCCAGCTAAACCTGCAGTGCAGCACTTCTGGATTCCAGAGCTGGAGCAAGTGGGCAAGGAAAAGACCCTCAAAGTGGCCCTCTAGTATATCAGCATCTGATTGCAATTTCTGATGGCAATTTCTTCCTTTTTTTACACAATTTTCCATCTGTCTGGGTAACCAAAGCCATGCAGATGACTGGAAGGAAACGCCAATTCTTTTTACTTTTGTTGAAATGACTTTCACCCTTCTGCTATCGTATTCTCTGCTACATTTAATTTGTTTTGGTTTAGCACATTTTAGCTGAGCAAACAATTTGTATGTTATGACTTGAGCCCGTTTTAGAATTGTTAAGGATGTTGGGTTTTTTTCCTTTTTCACAGTTTTTTTTTTCTAACCTGTCTGTATTCAGCTCACACGCTGGGTTGTATTTAAACAGAAGATCAACTGATAATTGCAACACCACTGCTGGCGTTGCTCTAGTGAGGAGGCTGCCAGCATTTCCAGGTTGAATTTTGGCACCAGACATTGCAGCCTGGAAGCCAATTTTATTAAAATGAGTAGAGGGAAAAATCTGTTTGGCCTCTTTCGCTTGATAAGAATATAAAAAGACAAAATTTTAAAATAATAAATTAATGTTAAAAATGCAGCCCCTGACCTGCAGGTATTTTTGTGATGTTGCCACTCAGCTGAGGTGTCCAGGTCAACATCTGTGGCTGGGATCACCCTCAAGCCTCAACCAGAGGGTTGTCCCAGATTAGGAGCTGGCTGCCCATTGTCCCTGATGATCACAGTTCCCTGGTCCAAGCATCTCCATACGGTCCCACAATGAGGCCAGTGCAGCCCCAGTTCATCCCAGAAATTCCATATTCCTTAGTAAAAGCACAGCCATGTACACTTGTTACTGTCTGAGGACCCAAATCCTCCCACCTCCTCTTGAAAACGTGCAACCACACTCGAGCAGAATACAGATGAAAATCTGAAACTCATATAATTTTATATCTCAGCCTATGGGATAGGGATAATTACAGTTTTAGAATGGGATCAAAAAGCCCAGATCTACAGAGACTCTTTGAAGTCAATATCTATTTATTATAATTACACAACATCTTGCATCAGACCTGAAAGCATTATTAACATTTGCAAAAGAATAACAAGCTCCTCATGCCACTGTTTATACCCATTTAATGGATAGGTAACCTGAGGAACAAAGATTTTCGGTGTATTTCCTCTGTGTTGGAGCAGCATGTGGACACTGGTAGGTGCAGTGAACACCAGGCTTTCAAACAACACATTTAACTCATCAAAGTCACCAGATTCTCTTGATGTTCCTTGTATTCACACATCCAGGACTTACTCAGTTGGACAGGCCAAAGGCAGAAGATTTTGGGATATGATGAAGCTACTCAGTTAGTAAACTAATAACACTTTGTATTTAATATTGCTTTTATCCAAGAATTGCATTTATTTAATGACTGTGAACTATGCAGAAAATCTTGTTCCTCTCTTCACATGTATGAGAAGAAGGCAGGAGAAGTGAAAACAGGACTTGTACAAGGTGGTTTAGGGAATTGAAGGTCAAGCTGGGATAGCTGGGAACCAAAACTCTTTATTGGTCACCCCTCTCCTTTAATTCCTGGGTTACAGCTTGTCCCTGATGGGTGAGGAAGATGTGAAGCAGTGCACAGCCAGCAAACAGAAATCTGAAACAGTTGGGGTGATCTTTTAACAAAACATAACAGTTACTTAGCAGTTATTGCAAGGCCAATTTAACAATGAAATATTGCATTGTTTCCATGGGATGGAAAGAGATGTGCGTCTGAATGGAGCAGTGCTGATCTATAACCAGTGTATTACTGAAAGTAACTCCTCTGGCAGGAGGAATAGGACCGTTAAGGCTGGAAAAGGCCTTTAAAATTATGGGTTCCAACCATTTAACAGCTTGGGGTGATGAATTCTGGAGAACTCTGCACCTCAGTGGTGGTGCTCAGTGGAAACATGCTCACTGCTGCTGCACTGTGCAAGGGTAGAGGACAACAGCGCTGGGGTTGAGGCACCAGACACTGCTCAGCTTCAGCTCCTGGCAGTGTTCAGGCATCCCCAGAGCAGCAGGAACCCTCTCCTGGTCATCCCAGCCGCATTACCAAGATGGGATTGCTGGGATCACCCTTGCTCAGGACCACCTGTAGCCTGGGAAATCCAGCTTAGCTCTCAGGGCTGGTCTTTCAGAGGAAGGGACGCATTGTTTTCCTTGGGTTGGCAGAGGGCAGTGTCTCTCCTCGCATGCTCCACGGGCACCTTCTGTGGCAGGAGAGGCTTGGTGCTGGCAGGGCAGCACAGGTACAGTGTGACAGTGCCCTGCTCACCTGGATTTTCCTCGTGAACCAAAAGAGCCCCGACACCCCCTGAGACAGAGACCCTCAGGAAAGGCTACCACCAACTTCCTCTGGTGTGATTTTCCCTTTTTCATTATGTTTGACATTTTTGAGACTGAGCTTTGTTACAGACTATTAGCCTATGGCAGTAGGCTGGGGAGATAAGACTTCATCAAGCTATAAATCACACCAAAGCGTGGAAAAATGGGAAATTCTAAGGTTGCACCGGCAGCTCTGGTTGGGTTCGCCTGAGTGTTGTACTGATTGCAATATTTCAAGTGACTGCTGGTATAAGCCAATGCTGCAGCTTGCAGGGAAATGAGTTTGGTGCCTTGTGTCTGAACAGCAACACTATTAAAGTTTTGTACTTAGCATCGTTACTGACTTTGTGGGATCACTGTAGCAAGTTTTAAATGATGCATGAAATGAAGAATTCCTGCCCATCCTAAGGAGAGATAATGCAGATAATAGACTGCCTTGCAATCACAGCTGTGCAGTGTTTTTTTGTTCTGCTCACAGAAATGCCCTCTAAACCCCAAAGTAACAGTATATACAATACACTCCCAGGGTGGGTTTTTTCTTCACTGGGTTTATGCTGACTATTCTCCCTCTCCCCAGTCATACATATGTCCACGGAAGGCAGAGTGTATGGATTATGGACAGGAACACAGATGCCCAGAGCCCAGGACTCCTAAGGATGCTTGTGCTCCTCTCCACCACGGAGAGGAGCAATAATTTTACAGCTGCTGCCCAGATTTTGTTCCATCTCGGACTTTAAACCATCACAGTGGGCAATTGCACATGTTCCCAAGCAGGGAAGATCCTGGATTCACTGCACCACATGCCCTCATGTTACAGGACCTCAGAGCAACAAGCAGCAGGGCCAGGAAGGAGTATTTTGACCAGCAAACCTCCATGCCTGTTTCCAAATATTTGTGCAATCAGTCATGACCCAGCGGTTGAAAACCGGAGAAAAAAATCCAGGTATGAGACATGAGACACCCCCCCCACCCCCCCCCACTTAGCAATATTTACATCAAAGACCTGGATTTGGCTAAGGGGACCAAGCACATCACTGATCCCACTCCAGGTGTGTGGATGAAAGTACAGATGGGCAAAATCAGTGGCAGTGTTACAGTCAGTGCAGGTTTTTATCACTCAGGTTTCGTGTCATCCACTCGGGTATTTTGTCATGTCATGTTTATTCCAGAAGTCACGTATCGAAAAGATTTATATTGTCATGTGCTTTATACTTGAGGAACTTAATTTTTTTTCCTTTTTTTTTTTTTTTTTTTTTTTTTTTTTTTTTTTTTTTTTTTTTTTTTTTTTTTTTTTTTTTTTTTTTTTTTTTTTTTTTTTTTTTTTTTTTTTTTCCACAACAGCATTTTTTATGTGTGAAAAATCCATAATAAATCACGTGGTCTTGCTACTCAAGGCCTCTGCTTTCTTCAGTGCCCTGGTGAGTGTTGAGTGCATTGGCAACACACAAGTTGATCCAAAAAACCTATCAATGGGTCATTTGGAGAAATAAAGCTCTGCTGGGTCATTCTTTTTTTTTTTTTTTTTTTTTTTTTTTTTTTTTTTTTTTTTTTTTTTTTTTTTTTTTTTTTTTTTTTTTTTTTTTAAACTCACATATTAAAAAATGTCTTATAGGTAAAGGAATGCCGTGCCATTTAAAGTGTTAAATATCCTATTATTTGGTTTTAATAGGTTCAGGGATTCACAGGAGTTACTTTGTTATATTAATACCCCACGACATCAGCTTTTCCTTGTCACAAACATTTTTCTGCGCTCCCCAAATATTTTCCCTGAATTCCTTTCTTTGTCCCTATGCTTTCAAGAGTATTTAAGGAAGAAAAATGTGCAACTTCCCCGCAGTCATATATTTCCAGGAGCTGGAAAGGCACAGGGAGTGAGTAGAAGTTAGTCCCCCGCTGTATTTTCGGCAGTTAAGTCCCATTTTCATTGACTCACATGCCTGTCAATTACACTCAACAATATTTATGAAAACAAAGTTATAAAGCAAAGGAAATCAATGTTACTGTTATTGTTATAAAAAATTGCACCTCCTGATAATCTTATTTGGGGCATTGCAGCTAACATTCCCAGCAGTTCCAGAAATGCATTGCTTTCCTCCCATTCCACGTGAAACACCATTAGGAAGGTGCAATTTTGGAGAATAAGTAGGAAAACAGGGGCAAGAACTGGTGAATGGGTCTCATTAGTTAAAAGAATTGATACAGAAAAGCTATTTTTTCCCAGTATTAATTAAACCCTTGTTTTACTTAACCTATGTGAGCCAATCAAACACAACCCAAACCAACTTATCACCTGCTTGTCAGGAGAAGTAAATTGAACTCTTTATGGGGCATTGAGATAGGTCAGCAGGCACAATTTTTTGCCTTCACCCACTTTTCACAAGCACTAGAAGAAAGAGGGCAACTGTCAATCCAGCAGTGTGGCAATCATTACAGGTTTGCAGTGAAGCAGAAAAATGCTGTAATAAACAGGTCCTGCTGCCTTCTATCACTCCATTCATCCTCCACTTGAAGTGCTCAGGCCTTCTGGCCTTGCTGAGCGTTAAATCCCCATCCAGCTGTTTGACCCTATTACGAGAACATGATAGGCACCCCTGTCACTTGGAATGGCTGCAACACTCTGATGCACCGAATCTATCTTTCCGACAGGTAAACCTATGGATAATTTATTTTTATGTGGTTCCCAAGTATGTTGACAGCACTCAGGTAACGTCTGCGACGTGAGCCGGGCGTCGGGGTGGGCAGGATTCATTGCTCCTAACGAAGCTGGCGTTGATTGGGCACCTCTCTAACGGAGCCTCTCTCCCCGTGACCTCCAGACCATAAAGCGATAATGCAGCCTCAGCATATGCACCATTAAAATCAATGTCCAATAC
>NW_020955343.1:1015544-1058044 GCF_003031625.1 Empidonax traillii | reverse complement strand
GAATTTCTTTTTAAGCGTGACACAAGTCACCTTCCCTTCTGCTCACACAGGCAGGTGGTACCAAGACAAGGGGGGCACTGGGAGTATCCTGAGCTCCTCCATCCCCTGGAGAAAAGAACAGCAGGCCCTGAGCTCTGCTTGTGTTCCAGCAAAGATGATTTCATAGAATCACAGAATGTGTTGAGTTGGAAGGGACCCACAAGGATATCCATTCCAACCCTTAGCCCTGCACAGCACCATCTCCAAGAGTCACACTCTATGCCTCAGAGCATCATCCAATGCCTCTTGAGCTCTGTCAGCCTTGGTGCTGTGCCCACTGCCCTGGGGAGTCTGTTCAGTGCCAACCACCCTCTGGGGGAAGAACCTTTTCCTGAGATCCAACCTGAACTTCCCCTGACAGAACTTCAGGACATTCCCTGGGTGCTGCCCCTGGTCCCCACAGAGCAGAGCTCAGTGCCTGCCCCTCATCTGCCCCTCTCCAGGAAGTTGTAACTGCAGTGAGGTCTTCCTTCAGCCTCCTCTTCTCCAGCTGAACACACCAAGTGCCCTTAGCCACTCCTCACATGGCTTCTCCTCAAGGTCCTTCATCATCTCCATTGTCCTCACTTGGATGTTCTCTAAGAGCCTAATCACTTTCTTATACTGTGGTGATCATGCTTGTCTGGGATACAAAATGCTCTCACCTCAAGCAAATACCCCTTTCCACAGTGAAACTGGGGCTGAGTAGCATCAACACTCTGGCAAAAGTCGGCCAAAGATGTTGCAGCGATGCTGGGACAGTTCCTGTGGTGACCGTGGGGAAGGAAGGAAGGGACACGGCCCTGCCAAAAACCTGCTGCTTTTCCCTGGGTCCAGGAAAGCCAGGAAGGCTCCTGGCATCGTGCAGAGGTCAAGCAGCCAAAAGCTGCCCTGGGTTCATGGGAGCACTTTGGTACCTCACACTCCTGCACAAATACCCTTCCCAGCCTCTGTGGATTCCTGGGCCATCATGGGAATCTGCTGTCAATCGCCTTTATGCAAATCACATGAAAATCTCTGTAGGCACGCAGGAATAAGTGTAAACATCCAGAAACACTACAGCTATGCAGAGAAGGACATGGAAATGTGCATGTGTTTTTTATTCTAAACAAATTGGTCATTAGCCACAGTATCAACAGGAATGTACCAGGCTGGACCTGATTTCAGAGCTGACAAAAAGGCCTATTTCTAATTAATGTCATGGTATTACCAGTCTTTTCATGCCCCTGATGCCCCAGGCACATTACTGGAGCACCAAAACCAGGACAGAAACAGATCTTCCACCTGGCTCACCACATTCCTCTTGGATCACACATTATGCCCCAATTCCCATATCACTGAGGAAAATATATCCTATATTAGAGCATTGAATATGACCTCAATAAGGTGTTTAAAATCAGCATCCTCATTACATATCAAGCTGGTCTTTGCAAGAACAAGCTGCTGGTTTCACGAGGCATTTTCCATGGAAATGAGCTCCGGAGAAGGAAGCTGTGGGAGTCTGTCAAGCACGCAGTAAACTCAGGTTTGAAGCGTGGCATTTCCTGATGCACATCCTTAATTACAACAACAGAAAAGAGAGTGTGGAGGAGGAACTTTTACACTGCGTTAAAGAAAGGAGTGATATGTGGTACAGCTGTCTGTATTTCCTTGGAAATATGAAGCAATATCATTTATTAATTATGCTGAGGTAACTGGGAAGAAATTTAAATATAGAAGTACCTGAAACTAGTAATTGGCTGGAATACTCTCGCTTCCCCCCCCTCCCTTTCTCTGCTGCTGTAGAAATTACCAACAAAATATATTCCACTTCATTTCCCATGACACTAAACACTTGGAATATGGTTCCACATCTTAATATTACTGAAAGATGAAGTGACATTATGAAAAAACCTTGCTCAGAGCTCCTCTCTTCATGAGCAGGCAGTGCCTGCTACACCTCCTTGGATATGAAGGCTCCTTTCTTTATCTCCTGAGCAACGTGGAAGACCTGCTGCACAAACTGGCCTCAAAATCATTCTTCCCCTCACGCTTTTGTCCCATGATTGACTTGTCAAAATCAGGAATCAGTAGCTGTCACTGATTTTCAGCTTGCAAGATGAGCTGCTGGACTTCTGAGTTGTAGGGAAATGTTTGTGAAGATACAACAAAACTCTGTGAACCCGATCTGGCATCACATGATATCGAATAATTTGGGAATAACACTCATCACTGCAAAAGGGTGAGCATGTACATGGCACAAGTGTTCCAGAAGAGCTGTCCTTGGATATAAGGAAAGCAAGAAGGAATGGGGCAGCTCCTGTCCTGAAAGATCACCTGGAAATACCCTGACTGGTGCCACACTGAGAGGTGCCTCCATCAGCCTTCCAGGGAGCCAGATGAGCTCCCAAGCTGGGAATTCATGGGTCATTCATCACCTATTGACCCCTAAACTGGTATGGAAATTCCCTCTGAGGAAGGAGTGTAGTGACAAGACAAATCGTGTTGCTCTCCAGCAAAAATTGGTTTGATGGATTAAAGCTGGAGAGCAAATACCGCTGCTAAATAAAGATTTTCATTTTGAATAGAAAATTCCAGTTATTAGTGCAAAATATTTCTCTGATTGGAAATGTAAAGTCCACGTTACTTAAGATGGAGCACTGTAGGTCTTGAGCATCCACAATTGCATTGTCAAAAGCAAGTAAATTCTAAGTTACATCTATTACTCCAGTTTTATAATGCTATGGGACACAGACAGTTGACAGGTCTCCCTTCCTCAGGAGGAAGAGTAGGGCTGGCCAACAGGTATAAGATGAGTGTATGACAGGATAATTCACATTTTCTTCAAAGACTGACGAAAGAAATACATTTATTCCTATTTTAAAAGGCATAACAAATTTATTTTCATGGCTACCTGACCCACCAATTTTTTCTTGGAAACATGCAAAATGATTTTTCAAGAACCCCCATGCCAGTCAGTGTAGGAAACACACTTCAGAGTGGTTGTTAAAGATAAATTCCTTAGAAGTTTGACTTGGCATTCTTCAATTACTACTCTAATTATTCTTCTATTGCTTAGGCAGTGAGCCAAAGGTTTCCTGGGTGCAGAGGAAGTTAATAGGGGAGATGAAGCAAGATTGTGAGGCCATGTCAGCATATGTTCATTAAAACCCGATTTCTTCAGCATTAAACTTCCTCATAGCTCTGACAATGTGTATTTAATGATTAAAAAATATGCAAAAAAGAACGATTTACAATATTTCCTGACCCGTTTTTTTGTTTGTTTGCTTGTTCAGAGCTGTATTTTCTAACGAATGGAGGAATTCATTGGGAAATCTCCAGTAAAGAAGGTGCTGTCTCCTGTTCATTGAGAAGGAAATTAAGGAGTTTCCAAAAGCTTGCCAGTAATCCCCACTGCTTTCCAGCATTCAGCACTGGATACATATAATTACACATGAAGAAATTACATGTGAAGGAAGTTATTTAAGTTGCAAAGCCAAGTACTTGAAAGGTAAGGAATGGCATTTTTACCAGTGCTTGTGCAATCCTGATTCTTCCCACTTACGTATCCAACTCCCAATATTAAAAGACAGGCAAGGGGAAAATATTACCTGCTCATGTAGTTAAAGATTGGATCTTAATGTACGTGCTCATGGGAGCACAAATAAGGTTGCAGAGGTATAGAACTGTAAATCTGGCATTCCTCAATGTACAGATCTTGCCTGTATCAACTAAATAACTTCCTTTTAACATAATTTTTATACTATTTCCTGGTTTGTTTGGTTTCTAAGGAAATATATAAACCAAATCATTTTATGCATGTGTATTTAAAAAAAACCCCAAACCTACATTAATTTTTGAGCCCAGATTCTAGTCTTTATTTTCTCTCTGTCTTCCACACTTTTTCACCTTCTTTTCCTGGGAAAATATGGAAGTCTTCCCCCTGTGGAGGCACCTGGGGATGTTAGGGGACATTGGGAGAAGATGTAGGGATTAAGGTGATGTTGAGCTCCTGGGTCAGGGTCAAAACTCTTTGGAATTTCACCAAAAAACACCTGAGATCTGTGAGCCAGAGGAGGGAAACTCCAGGGGAAAAAAAAACAAAAAAACAGAGGGGCTTTTTGAAAACCAGTTTATAACTCAGTGAAACCTGAGAGAGCTTTAGCAGGACCCAGACAAGGCAATTCTCTGGCCTGAAGGTTTTCTGCCAGCCAAATTTCAAGAATCTGCTGCAAGAACCATGAAGCTGCTGGAGCTCATCCAAAAAAAAACCAGTCCTGGGATCTCCCCCAGCGTGGAGGTCTGGGTGGCCAAAGGGTTCCTGCTGAGCCACCACAAGGGATGTGGTTCTTCTCTGATTTTTTGAAGCCAGCGAAGTTTACGCTTGGTGACAGAGGAAGAAGAGGAAGGTCCCCTCTGAGTTTCCAGCCCCTGAAGGCTCAGCTCAGGCCCATCCTGTGGGAATGGGATGGGGCATCAAAGGACAGACAGAAGGAAAAATCTATTGTAGATGTTGGCAACTAATCCAAATCCTTCCTGGCAAATCTGCTTATTTAATATGTTCATTTAAATTCATTTCACAGTCAAGGAAAATGAGATTTTTTTAAAAAAATAAATGTTTATTAATGAAAGTTGTGGGCAAAATAAATCCACTCTAACCTCAGAACAGAGAGAACCTGAGCTGTGCTCAGCATTAAATATAAAAATCTATATATTTTTATTTCTTTTTTTACAGTGGGCTTAACAAAAACAGAATTTCATAGATCACCAATAAACGATTTTTTTAAAAAATTTCCCACTTAAAATTATGAAGGGACAAAAATAAGATAAAAAAAACCAACCAACCAACCAAACAAAAAACAACAAGGTAACCAAATCTCCAGGATGTCTTACAGCACATTAGGTACAGATCCAACCTCAAAGAATTTTTATTGACCTCTCACTCCTTCCAAATTCAGAAACATTCCCCCAGATCAGAGTTCTGATTCCAACATCAGAAGGTGCCAAACATCTCAACCCAGCTGAGGACCACAGATGGTTGTTGCTTCTCTTCTCTGGGGTGGTTTGGCATGTCCCCACCCAACGGGAGGCCCAGCACCTTGCATGTCTGGCATCTTTTAGTGCAGAGTGTGGATATTTACAGGCAAACCCTTGGATCCCATATTCCTGCTTAAATCTGCAGGGAATTGTAAGGAAGGAGTTGGCCCTAAGCTGAACGTGGCAAGGAGCTGCTCTCCGTGCAACACACACAGGGACAAACCATCCTTCCCAGCCAACCCTGAGCATCTCCTGCCATCAGAAACCTTGTTCCTGAGCTGTGAAGTGGCCTTTCCACACAGCACTGGCAATCTGTCCCAAGCATGATTTGATGTGTTTTATCCTATTTGTTTTAAACCGCAGCGATGCAGATCCCAGCAGGGGCACTGGGTGGGTGGGATCCAGGAGATCAGGGGATGTTGTGCCCAAGCTCTGCAGGAGCCCTCTTCACTGGGGTGGGTGCCAAAGGCTCAGCATCCTGGCTGGGGGAACTGTTCTGACTCGGGTCTTGCCAAGAACTTTGAAACACAGGCATTCAGGTGGAGAGGAACTGGAAGTCGTCAGGAACTGTAGTGACAGGGCAAGTAGTAATGGGTATAAACTGAAAGAGGGTTAATTTAGGTTAAGTATTAGGGACAAATTTCTCATTTTGAGGGTAGTCAGACACTCAAACAGGTTGACCAGGAAGGCTGTGGATGTCCCATACCTTGAGCAATCTGGTCTAGTGGGAGGTATCCCTGCCCATGGCAGGGATTGGAACAAGATGGTCTTTAAGTTCCATTCCAAGCCCTAAACATCCTCTGAAGATCACTGTAAGTGAATACAAATGCACTCACAAACCATAAGTCTATAAGGAGAGAAAATTGCGTCTTGTTAACTAAAAACTGTTGTAAAAACCACACAGCATGTGCAAGTGGTTGGATGGTGTTTCAAAAAAGCCTGATTCTGAGCTAATTTTTTCTGGCATTGTGTAGAAAGGGACCTCAGTCATCCCTAATTGCGATGCAAAGGGGAGCCTTGGCTGAGGAAGGGCTGCAGAGTCACCTGTGTCACCCTGACCTCCTCAAGAGCTTCAGCCACTCCTGTGAACCCCACCAACATCTACTGCTTCCCCTCCAAAACCTACCAACGTGTCAGGAACATCTACCAGCTCCTGAAACACCTGCTCTGAAATATCTGCTCATTGCAATTAAATATTTAGATGATGCTTCATTTATGAAAATTAGATTTTAGGCGTGAATTAGGACTACCTTAATTATTACACTAAAATATGAAAATGATAGTATATTATTAGAAACATATTTTTCTTGCAAAACTGTGTTTGCGATTGAGCCAGGAAAAAAAGTTATGAAATAGACTTTTTATAGTAGGTGTTAATTCTGAATAATTAGGATTAGGCACTGGGGATTTGCAACCCAAATAAAAATTACCTAATTAACCCTTATATTGGCCCTAACAGAGAAGCCAAATAGTTCAGCAATTAAAAAAAAAAAAAAAAAGGGGGAAAAAAAAGCCCTCTCCACATACATAAATGAACGTCTAATAGTCTAAAACCAAAATGGGATTTAAATGCACCCTCTGGAAAATATTTACAAACCTGACTAGAGCCATCCAGACAGCTGGGATTTGGATTTGCCATGATGTGATCTATATGATCCAGGTATTTTATGATCACATCCTAATAAAGAAAAGTGAAATCATCCCAGGTCTTTTTCTTGACACTCTCCTAACACTGCTGCTGCCTTCTCTAATTTCCTTTTATAATGATTATTAGTCTTATTTGGGCTGTTTATTTTTTTATTGTCTTGATTTTCTCAAGTATCCCAAGGCATGTCCAGGAACTAGTGTATTCACAGGAATAAGACCTGGCGGCCTCTTGGGCAGCACACCAAGCAGGAGGGACACACCATGGCAGGGACTGGAGCCTCCTCAGCCCCTCAGAGCTGCATTGGATCCATGGCCAAGAGCCAAGACAACCATCTGTCCCTGTAAAGGCCCTCTGGAAGAAACCCTGGCCAGCAGCACGACACTGAAGTGAGAGGGAAAACAGAAGGTTCTCATGGCCACAAATAATTTTCCTCCTCAGCTAAGGACGAGGGTAGAATCATACCATGTCCTTGAGTCAGAAGTGACCCACAAGGATCATCCAGTCCAACTCCTGGCCCTGCACAGGACACCCCAACAAGCACATCATGTGCCTGAGAGCGTTGTCCAAATGCTCTTTGAGCTCTGGCAGCCTTGGTGCAGCTACCATAGGCTCAGACAAACACTAACAGCTCTGGAGGCGACCTCCAGTTCATTTCTCTGCCCTAGGTTTAATAGTCAGTACATAAATCCAAGGTCTGCTCCAGTTCCATATGTTTTAGAGCTTCTTATATTTTCATTTCCTAGACAGACTTGGCAAACTGCAGCAATACGAGTTAGCACTTGAGCTGAAACAAGAACTGGCCAAACCTTGATATTGCCAGGGTTTGGGATCTGTGCAAAACCCAGTCAGACCCCTCCAGATACAATCATTTAGATACAATCATTTGCTCTGAGTTAAGAAAACATAGAGGTGTCTATCCAGCTTTTCACAAGAGCAGGGGAAACCTACCAAATGTCCCAGTTTGCTGCAAAAATGTGGCACTGGCTCACTCGATACATGCAAATTCTCCTCTCCCGTTGCACAGGGAAGGAAATTACCAGTGTGAGAACAGCATGAAGCCATTAACAGTCCCAGGACCCCAGGGAAAGGCTGGAGCTGTGTCAGGGGAGGATTAGGTTGGATATTAGGAAAAGGTTCTTCCCCCGGAGGGTGGCTGGCACTGAACAGGCTCCCCAGGGCAGGGGGTACAGCACCAAGGCTGACAGAGCTCAAGGAGTGTCTGGATGATTCTCTCAAGCACAGAGTGTGACTCTTGGGGATGGTCCTTTGTAGGGTTAAGAGTTGGACTTGATGATCCTTGTGGGTCCCTTCCAAGTCAGGGTATTCCATGATTCAATCTAAGTGACTTGTGTAAGTGACTTGTGTGTGAATACTGAGCTATGCTGGCACAAGTGAGAGGATTTTTATGTCTGAAGAGCTTCATCACACTAATATTTTGCCGACAGTAATTACCACCCTTATTAAGTACTAACTGAAGCATTCTGTTTTTAGACACATGCAAATTACTTGAGCATCGATACAATAGGAGCAAAAGCAAGTTTAAGATTCCTAATAACCATTTCAGGTTCCAATCATTCAGATAATCACAGACAATACTGTTTAAATAACTCCAGATATGTGTCATTTTAGCTTAGAAAAATATACAGTACAACATACTGTACCATATACCTCATGCCTCCTGAGTGCTCTCCCTCCAAAGCTTCCTCCAGATGCTGTTTAGGGCAAGCCCTAAATCCCTTGGGGTGCCTCTGTAGCATCCACTGCTCTCCCATTCCCCATTCCCCATTCCCCATCACTCCAGCCCCACCAAGGGACCACCACCAGGCTGCCACTCATCGACCACGCTCTGCCTCCCAGGAAAACTGGGATTTTGCTCAAGGTTTATAGATTCAATCAAACCTCCTCAAATAATTCCCATGGAAGAACTCTATATACATGAGGCTGAAGCCTTAATTTTTTAAGTTTGCTTTTCCCCTGCTGTACAGATTAAATACATAATTTGATTTCATCTCATTCAATTTTAAAACGATTAATCTTATAAAAACCCATATGAGTGGTCCCAGCTCGGTCCAGCTGGACAGGTGCATCTCAATTCCAAAGTAGAACCCCATTTCTGACCTGGATTTTCCCTCCCTCCATGCAAACAGGCACCAGAAGCACTGAGTCCTGTGCCCAAAATACTTCCCCAGCAGAAAGGAGAAGCAAAATCCAAGTCCCCAAAGACATCACAGTGCCCAAAAAGAAATATAGGTCTCTGTTTTCCTCTCCAGGCAAGTTGCCTCCTGCAATGTAGGCTGGATTTATTTCTTTTAAAATCTGGGAACAATATAAATGGGAGATAACTTGCAGTCCTTAATGCTTTCCATCCTCTTTGCAAAATCTTTTTATAATGCTCAAATAGTTGGCTTCCAGTGATGATCTTATAATGATCCCAGGGAGTACTGAGAAACTGAGAGTAAATTCAAGTCAAATACATTTTAGAAAATTAATACAATATCACAGACCTTATATTGAATAATTTTCATTACAGGATATAATTCTCTTACTGGGGAAGAGCAATATCACGGTGATTGTTGATGTTGCCAGTGCTCTTTTGTATTTTTTCTTTTTTTTTTTTTTTAAATCTGTAATACTTAGGCATTAAATTGTGCCATTATAGTTGCTCGGCAACCATAACTTCTGCATCCCCACCTCCCATGGCTTTGTAGCAACAACAATCTTATGATAACAAGGGGATGGGTATCTATTTTTTTTTTTTTTTTTTTTTTTTTTGCAATCAAGATTCTCCTTGATATGCAAATTTATGCAACATTTTATGTATTATGGATGGGAAAAAATTAAAATAATTATTTCATTTGAGTAATGAGCCTTAAGTGTTGATTTTGGATTGCGAATTGCAGAAATGGACCTGCTGAAAATTTGATTCCAATAAACAGAGGAAATCCACTGGCATATAGTAAAACAATTATATTCTCCTCAGAACACCTGCTATTTACATATTTCAACTGTGAGATACAAAACAGGAGTGGGGAGAGCATTCAGGGTTTGTGTTTTTGAGTTTTGGAGAAGAGCAAATCAACATTTATGACAAAAGGAAAATGAATAAATAAAAAAACCCTCAGAAAAACAGACTCAAAGTAAATTCAGAACCTGCAGAGCAGGCAAATTTAAGTTAATCTTCTCCAGAGAAACCTGATCCTCTGGGGGGATCTCTGAGAGTCAGTGCAGGAGACCACTTCAATATACAATCTCACTTTTTTTTTTTAGAATCTGATAGAAATCTGGGCATCTCCAGAGCAAGAGGCAGATGGACCTGGGTGATACACCTCCATTAAAAAGAAACAACTCCGTTTTTAATATTTTTCTTTTCCTTAGGACTCTTTGGACTGAAGAGGAATTTGCTTGTGGATGTGTTGTTTTACATCATCAAGACTTTCTTGAGAAGCCCCAAACCTGAAGGGATTTCTACCTCTGAGACACCAGTGTTTATATTTTCTCTCTCTTAGGGGATTCCTGAATCCTTTGGAAGTGGCAATGGCAGAGCCAGTGAGCACAGAGCTCTGCTAAGGGACAGTGAAGGAGCCCTGGGTGACACTGCCATCACCATCACCCTGGTGGGCTCATCCCAACTCACGTGTCCAGCTAAGTCTCAAATATGGTCATCCACCTCCAGGGAAGCCAGAAAATCAGGAACATGGCAGAAGTCCTACAGAATGGATTTTGAAACTGTGGGAGAACATAAAACAAATATGAAGGATGTTTCAAACTATGTCCAAGAGACTTCTCCAGCTCAAGATGTCCAGGAATCCCATCCACTCTCATTAAAAACCTTTCCTGGTGCCTTCAGACTTTTGTGCCTTCCCTTCCTCCTCCATTGAAATCAGTGGGAGCAGCCCAGGGCATTGGCAGCAAAAACCTGAATTACGTGCAGGTTAGATCTCATGTCTCCTAAGGGTAAAAAACCACTGCACTGATTTGAGGAAAATGAAATTAATTTCCTCGAAAAAGTATTTTTCATTATTTTCAATGTTCGGGGGAGGGAGTGTCTTCAGAATGGCCCCATACTCATAGTACATTTATTGTTATTCTCATCCTTTGCCCAATTAGAATAAAAAAATAAAGAATCTAATAGAATATCCTGCAGGAACATCAGTGGACCAAAATTTTTCTCTTTTTAATTGTTTTAATTAAGGAAAAAGCAAAATTATCTACATTTGCATTTCAATTACGAGAAGGAAAAAATCATTTGATATTGCACACTGAATCTGGATGAATCTGTTATCAAACAACATCTCTGGGTGATTTTAATTATTTAATGTAACGAGTTTGTTTCCTTTCATCTAGAATGGAATTTAACTTTTCCCACCAACCCCAAGTTAGGGTTCAGCTTTATTTTATCCTTTGACATCACTTTCTCATTTGATCCAGATTTCACCACCATAAACACAGTTGAGGGGGTTTTTTTTGTTATTTGGGATTTAATGGAGAATTTATGTGGCACCACAGAAGAGGGAACTGCTCTGGAGATCAAAGAGGTAATTTTCCCTGTTTCATCTCTCCCTAATCAGGATATCCTCCAACTTCTGGAAAGCCTTGTAAGTGCTTGAATATCATGTCTCTTTATTAAGCTACAAATACTCTAAATTGAGCCTCCTGCTTTGGGGATGCTGTTGTTGAGTGCTAAGACCCCCCTACCTGTACAACACAACCCACGATGCTCTGCTTGAGCTTAGATCAAACCAGGACCTGCACTTTTCTACTGCCCTGAGGCCTCTGCAAAAAAATTATCTGCCAACCAGCACGACTATAAATAGAAAAATAAAGAAATCCATCCCGAACTCTTTAGAGAAAAAGACTTTTTTTGAGCAACAGAAAGGAAGCCCCTGACTGGCAGCAGCCTCCTGCTCCTCCACCAGGACATTGCCGGGCATCTTTCCCAGTCACCTGCAGGAAACCCTCCCTGGCCCAGCCCTCACCGCTTTGCGGGGCTGAAAGCATTTAAAAACAAAGTGCTTTAGCTCAGATGTGCCATCAGAAGTGGCAGTGCAGGGAAGCTGCCACATCACTGCAACACACTCAACACCTCCCCAAGGACCTCGTGGTCCGGGTTCCAAATATAATTAGGAGAAATTTCAAACACTGCTTTAGATTACGTATACAGTAACATGCAGTACTGACACAACTATAGAGAGTGTTTCTTAAAGTCTTTAATCATCAAGTCATATTTTGTCTTCTTTACATATAGGTCATTTCTTTGACAGAATAAATTATGATTAGCCTCTTAGTTTAAATGTAAAATTTAGCAGAACTATAGTGTCACTGCTCTCTGTGTTCTTCCTTTCAGTATTTCCCTTTCATTAAAACTGCCTTTGAAATCTTTTACCCTCTACTATATCTGAAGCCCAGGGAGGACACACTAATTTCTGAAACCCTGTCTGTGCTAAAGGAAAATGTGGAGGCTTAGACTCTCGCATCATTTTTTTTCCTTTTTTATTTTTTGGATACCAAGATCACAGTGATTCTGGTGTAAAACAGGCAGGGAGTAGCCAGCCAGAATATGGGATGTGCTGGGAGATTTTCTGTGCAAACTATGCATTTTCTAAGAGCGCATTTCTTTAAATATCCAAGGAACAAGACCAAACAAAACCAACTATTTTTGTTAAGGCATAACTCTTTCCATTCCCCAAAAATTTAGATGCCATGCATGTATGTGCATATATAAAATATTTACTAAGAACAGAGGCAACTGATGAAATTCAACAGGCTCAACCCTTTTGAACATTGTAAACTCTGCTGGCCAGGCTGATGTGTTCATGTATAATTTTCACTGCCTCCAGAAACCCTTTTTTTTTTTTTTTTTTTGCAAAGTGCACAACTGCTCTGTGCATACCCCAAACGGTGCCATGCACCCACCCCACTGTGTGAGCACTCTGAGTGCTCGGGGAATGAAAGGGATGTGCCAACACCCCACCCAGGATCACGCCGGGAATCCAGTGCTCACCCAAGTTGAGACAGCACTTGGCTCAGGCTGCCACTCCAAACTCCATCCAAACTACCACGAATAAGCACTTTCCCACAGTGTTTTCACAAGGCCCTGGGCACACATTTAGAGAGGCACAGAATCATAGAATTCCAGAATGGTTTGGGTTGGAAGGGACCTTAAATATCATCTCGTTCCATCCCCCTGCCATGGGTAGGGACACCTCCCACTAGACCAGGTTGCTCCAAACCCCATCCAGCCTGGCCTTGATCTGTTAAATCTGACACCAGCACCCAAGTAAAAAAATATAATAAAATAGAAAAAAAAAATTAAAATTAAAAGAAATCACAAGTGACCAAATATTACATTGCTGGAAGCAGCTTCATCTACTCCTGTGGTGCTACTTGGAGCAACACCATGCCAGCAGTGAGAAGGGTCAGAATAAAAAGACTTAGACTTGCCAAGGCACTATTTCACTGGGCTGAAACATCTTATTACACGGCCAGAGAGATTGTTAAAGTGCTGAACAGTTTGCAAGTTGAATCTTTATAAATATGACTGCAAAAAGCAAAGAGTAGCTTAACCATAACAGTTAGGGGCTGCTATCCCATGCCTGATAGAAAACTAAAATTGCATCAACATATTATAAATATCAGGATTTAAAGCCTTCTGGAGAGGGTGAGGTCATAATGCTGTTGGACCAATACTATAAAACATGAAAGATTTCATCCTGCTGCCATAATTCTGCTACTGCGATGCCGGGTTTCCTTAAAAATATGCATCTGCATTGCAATGTTTAGAGATGCCCATGATTCTTCTTGATGTATTCCCCCCCCAAATCAGAGGATTTTCTTTGGACAGTGGCTCATTTTCAGCTGGGAAAACTAAAAAAAGGTTGCTACTTTGGAACAAGGACCCCTCTGGATCCTCCACTTGGCAGGACAATTGAGCATCCGTGGGAAAACCATGCCATAAACTTGAGCTGTCCATGGAAACTGGGAAATGTAATTCTAAACCCTTGACTCCCCAGCACCTCAGAACCAGAACAGCATCACAGTAGGGAAAGCTGACTTGTGCTATGTAGAGTTGCAGATCTACCATTCCCACAAACCTCCTCTTTCACACCTCCTAACTGTCTCCAATCTCTGCCCCAGAAACCCCCTCTCCAAGCAGGATTTCCAGCAAGCATAGGGTGTGCAGCCCTTGGGGGTCTAAGCCATTGATTCCAACCTCCCCTATGCCATAAAACCACAGTAGATCCCACAAAGCCCTTTAAGAAGTTGGGTGTCTACTTCCTATTATTCAAGACCACAGAACAGAACGAAAAGAAAAGCAATTAGAGATTGTAAATTCCCTCTTAAATGTCTCAGATAAGATTCCTAAACCTGTTCAGAATGACCAGATCCTGTGGGAAGACTTTCATCTTTGAGAGGTGTTCACATTGTTTTTTGAGATGCAGAGCTACTGGAACATGAATCACTGTATAAAACAGCAAATCCAGCACTATGAAATCTTCCCTATCACAAAAAGATCACATTAGGAAAAGAGGTGGAGAACTTCTCCCCACAAAGAGGCCAGAGGAAGAAATTTCCATTGTAAGTTCCATGGTAATTTGTAAATAAATATACCTAGTAACCAGTAATTAACATTTTATTAGATAAATGACTCTTGCTCACTAAATTACCATGCATAAATATGCCATTAATATGCAGCAGAACTTATAGTTCAAAGCTATCAGCAACGTAAACATATGTTCCCCCACTCCATCTCGCTGTACTGATGTGTCTACGCTCAAGGTCTGCCATGAAATACAGTTGTGATTTAGGGGGCTTCAAACTATGTGGGAAACCTCCTCTTTCATCTGAGCTTAACCTGATGATGGGATGAACTTGCTCCAGCCCACAAGAAGGCAGATCCATCACCATGAAGCAGTGTTGCTCGTTGTAAATTAGCAGTGGGTAGAAAACCCTTGTTTTCTGACCGTTATGGAAATACAGAGCTGTGTAGCGACTGAAGTGGAATAGAGATTTTCACAGACAGAGAAGAGCCTGCCCTCATCCCAGGAAGGACATGCACCTGTTGGAGAGACACCAAAGGAGAGACACCAAGTTGATCAGAGGGATGGAGCATCTCTGCTGTGAGGAAAGGCTGAGAGAACTGGGATTGTTCAGCCTGGAGAAGAGAAGGTTCTGGGGTCACCTAATTGTGGTGTTCCAGGGCCTGAAGGAGCCCACAAGATGGAGATAGACTATTTACAAGAGCCTGGATTTTAGGGAGGCATTCTTCCCTGGCACAGGTTGCCCAGAGAAGCTGTGGCTGCCCCTTCCATTGAAATGTCCAAGGCCAGGTTGGATGGGGCTTGGAGCAACCTGGGCTAGTGGAAGATGTCCTTGACCATGGCAGAGGAGGGGGGGAATGAGATGATATTTAAGGTCCCTTCCAAACAAAGCAGGGCTGTGCTCCTCCTATATCCCAGACGGAGAGTTGAAGCAAGGCAAGATCAAGGGCTTTGCCCATGACTCCACAGGAGATGGTATCAGAGAGAGTAACAGCATCACCCAAAATCAGTCCTTCAGCCACAACACTGTACCTTGCTCTGAACAGGAATATGTGCTAAAGTTTCTTTCAAAGAGATTTAAAACCACATGTGATTGCCATTTGTTACCTTGAAATAGATGAAATTAATTTCCTTTCTGTGTCAGTCCTCCTCTGTCTTAGAAATCCCTTTTCCAGGAAATAAACAGCGGTGCTGAACGTTTGGCTTTTATCCTGCTGTCAGGCTCTCCAAATACACGGCTCCCAGGAATTTCTATTCGTACATAAAATATGACACATGTGAGAAAAGGTTAACCCGGACACCTTACAATGCAGCTCTTGATTAATTCTAATTTCAGAACAGAACAAAACACAGCCAGTGGTGTTAAGGGTGACAGCCAGAGAGCAGGAAGCACTGGGGATCAGGAAGACAGAACTTTCCTTGGAAAGGGCATTTTTATTTTCCTACACTCTTAGACAAGAAGTTGAAAGCAACTTTAATTTCTTTAGGAGCAAACCTCCATCTATTCAGATCAAATCTGTGTCCATCCTGGCTGAAAGGTCCCAGGAGCCATATTAATTTTTGGATGGATACCAGCCCAACAGCTCTGCATCCCAGCCAGGCAAGGGAGCCTTGATGTTGCCCCTCTGCTTAAAGTCCCCCTGATCCTCCCCCAAAGCAAGTGCTCACCTGGGCATGGATGAGCAGTCAATCAGCTGCCACTCTTTTATATCCCTTAAACACCTTAATAGCTCATTAGAGGTCAAAGAAATCATGACTTGCCTGTTCCTTCCCCTGGCAAGTCCCACCTGCAGCCCTTTACCTGGCAAACAAAAGGGCACTGAGGAGCCACTTGCTGCTTTTCACTTTGCCTCTGATTTAAATACGTAGTTGAACCAAAATGTGTATTTTATTGTTTCCTTGGGCCATGATTAACCTTCTCATCCACTACCACTGATATTGGCTGACAGGCGATTTTGGCAACTAATTCCCCATCAGGCAGAGAACAAACATTGCCCTGTAGTTCAAAGCTGCCTCTGCCTCTTCTCCAGGTACCTGTGGAGTGCCCAACATCATCTGTTAAATGTTCTAAAAGGTATTAAATGTGAGTATAGAACTTTTTTGGTTAAAATATCCTTCCCATTTTACACAGCACACAAGGACACTGCCTTTTGCTGCCACAATTTTGATATTGCTAGAGGTGCTGTACTGAAAAATTAACCAAAAATCTCACAAGAGCTTGTTTTTAAGAAAAGTTGTCTGTGTGCTTTTTCAAACTAAACAGACATTTTTGAAGTGTGTGCTATATACAAACAACATAAAGTGCATGTTTCTGGGTAGATGTTTTCCATAACAATGCTCTGAGAAATTGCATTAAATTTTGGATATATCCCTGGTTTTATAGAATTGTCCACAGAGACAGACACCAACAGCACTATTAAGTATCAAGAAAGTACCAGGCTTGTTACAGGAGCTTTATGAGAGCCAAGGATCAAATATTTTTTCACAGTTTTATGTGGATAGTTTCATGAAAATTGATCAGGTCTAAAAAGTCACAGTCCAAATGAAGCTAAGGTTAAAGATAATTTATACATGATATTCCTAATTTTATTCTGAGCCCTTTTATTACTATGTAGGCCTTTATGACTTTAAAGAAAATGTCAGTGGCAGCAAATGACATTGTACTGAATAATCTAGTTATGAGGGAAAAGACATTTAAAACTATTTCATATCAGCTTTGCTCTGTTCTGCTGAACTTACAGTTTTATCCCACACAGCCAGGCAAAACTCCTCTCTGGATTTTTAAATCCTCTTCACGGTTACTTTACAAACCAATGTCTCTTCTTCTCTTTTTAATTCTATGGAAAATTTGTGTTTCCCCCTTTTTTTCTAAGGAATTAGGGGAAATTCTGTTATGGCCTCACATGCTCAGGGGTGCATCACCACGTGTGTTGCTGTCTCAGGGTCCAACCCAGCGCTGAGTGTTTGGGGCTGGGGAAAATGTGCTCAATTCCTGATATTTTCGCTTCTTCCCTGTCCTTGGGAGCAGTGACCGTGTCAGAACAGTTCCAGAGCAGGTACAGCAACTGGAGACATATTCCTGCTACTCTTTAATTGGACAGACAAAATATTTCCTTAAATCACTGTCTATACAACACTGGGAATGGGGATGGGTTTGAAGGGCACCTTTAGCCCTTCCCTGGATCACCCAACTTCCCAGGTTGAAGGATTTGTCCCCAATCCTCCTGTTTTTACTTTTAGCCATTCTCCAAGTGTGAAACAACAGCAAAAGTTTAGAGGTATTTAGTGTTCTTATACAGATTTCTCTCTCCTGACAACAACATTTGCATATTTTCCTTTTTCTAGTCAGAAAGAATGGCAGTGCTGCGGAATGATGGATCAGGCAGATGCTGGCACCCCTCTGAAGTCACCTTTTGGTGCACAGAACAAGTCTGGAGGGTCAACTTTTCCCATGGAGGTTCCCAGGAGGTTCCTGGAGGAGTGACCAAACCACAGCTACTCTCCAAGACAAGGTCTCCTCATGGTGGGACAACCTGCCTTGGGATGAAAGTCCCAGTGAATGGCCAGACATGCTCCCAAACACTGTGGACACTTCCAATTACTGAGATGAGCTAAAACTACCTAAAATCCATCAGATAGGTCTCTGAATATTTAGAGATTCCAAGGCAAACTATATTTTGCTTTCGATGTAACAGGAGGATGAACATTAATCTGGCACAGGAACAGTCCTTTAATTGCTATAAATTAATCTTATATATAAATATCAGCCAATGTGTGATTTACTGGAAGGAAAAAGTTTTAATAAATTAAAATAAAGAGTATTTTCATAAAAAAATTTTGGACTGTATTTAAATTGCTTTAAAAACTCTGCTGGCAAACAGCTGGTCTTTGTGTGTGTGTGTGTGTGTGTGTGTGTGTGTGTGTGTGTGATTTCTTGCACAGTGAAAAAAATTAGAGTTCTTATCATTAACAGTCTTCCCAAATCCTGCCACTGTCTGAATCAACACTACCCCTGGTTTTCCAGATGCTTGTTTGAAAGGCAACTGTTATTGCATGTCATAATTGTGTTCATAGCTGAGTAAACACCTTCACAGGTGCAAAAAGATCCGAAAGCTGCAAGAGTTGTAAGGCTGAAAAAGCAGAAATTTTATAGCCTTGTCATGGACAAAGGAGGTGTAGAAATGAAATACAATATTTTCCTCTGTCTGAAGTGTAACACTTGATTAGCTTGAAAAGCAGGGAGAGTAGTGTGGCTGTGCACAGGATTTAATCAAAAACGTGGCTTTGTTTGAAAAGTGATTAGGTAAAAATGTCATTGATTTCCAAAGCAAATCTGCTCACTGAGGATTTCAGAGCCACAGACTCCTTTCTCTTCATAATATTTATATTTTAACTGTTTTTCAGCAGTGTCCAGATTTAGCTATCACAGGAAAATAAGAGCAGAAATTGTTATGACAGGTGTTTTTTTTCCTAAGTGCAAAGTCAATTTTTGACTTCGGGATTTGGCTCTCCCTGTTTTCTTTGAGCACTTCTATCTTTTCTTACTAACACTTTTAAGCAAAAATCAGTCCCATGAAGAAAACTTCTCTTGGATCAACCAAGCCTTATCTGAGAACAAAAAGGATAAAAGGAAAAAAAAAAAAATTGATACAGAAGTGCAAGAGTTGCCCAGAGGAGTTGTGGCTGCCCCATCCCTGGAAGTGTCCAAGGCCAGGTTGGATGGGACTTGGAGCAACCTGGGATAAAGAAGGTGTCTTTCTCCCTGGCAGGGGGTGGAACCAGATGGTCTTGAAGGTCCTTTCCAACCCAAACCGTCTGGGATTTTATGAAAGAATTGCTGTGTATCAGGGTAACTGTCCCTCCATGTGACCATCCATGACCTCAACTGTGTCTCCAAATGGTCCACAGAGACCAGAGGAGCCCAGTGTGGGGCAGGTAGGGAATGGCTACAGTGGAGCTCCTTTCTGACTCCAGTTTGTTGCTGTTTTGGTCAAGTAAATAAATTAAAATGCAAATATGATTAAATATATATGTTACACTATGAATATCTATTTTCCTAAAGAAGCAGATCTACCTTCTGAAGTGTGTATCTTTAAAAAGAAAGTAATTTTCTAGTTACTATAATTAGTATTACAATATAATTAGTGATATTCTCAGAAACTGCCAAAGTATAATAAATATATATTAACCTCCTCATTATTATTCAGTTATTTCATCCAAGTATTGTTCAGATGAGCATGAGATGTTTCATAAAACTTATTCCGTAATGTTGAAGAAATTATCAAATCCCCCTTTAGCTGAACAGGATCTTTTAATATGATTTTTAATGAGACAGAAGATATCACAGAAACCCTGGAAGAGTCCTGCAGAGATGTTATTGATCTTTGGAGTTAGATCACCTTAATGATTATCTTTCATAGCAGCTGGAATATTTTGTTCTTGTCTAGTAGAAAGATACATCTGAAGGTTAAATAAAGTGGGATGGAGCAAAATTCTGTCAAAAGTTTATAAATCCATCCCATGGAGGAGGAGGGAGGATTATTTTCTGCAGAATTCCTCTTCTTGTCACTGTTCCCAAACACCAAGGAGCACATGGCCACAAATTAGGGCAAAAATTGGATCAGTTCATGAAGCAGGAGCTGGAGTAAATGTGGTACTTTGATAGGTAATAAAATTTATCTGTGGAAACACCTTGGAAACAGGGATGGGGCAGCCACAGCTTCTCTGGGAAAATTGTGTCAGGGCTTCCCCACAGGAGGAGAATTTCCCTCACAGGGAAGAATTTCTTCCCAATATCCCATCTAAACCTGCACTCCTCCTATTTAAAGTGACTGGAGGCTTTCAAATCCATCTTGTACCCTGATTTTTGCACTTTTAGAAGCACAGCATCCTTCCCCACATCTCGGCATCAAGGAGATTTTCCTTTATCATGTCAGAGCCTGCCAAAGCCCCCCAGTGCCTCTCCAGTGCCCAGGGCACACTGAGCATCCTCACAAACAACTGACTTGATCTTTTTTTGAGCCGGACTTCATTGGAACCATGTTATCAATTCTTGCTTGGGATCCTTGAGGGTATTTTGCAAAGGAATCAGCATGTGTGGTTTCATAATGATGCTCCACATTTTCATTCGGAAAACCGGTGTGTGCTCGCTGCAGAGGGAGGGGAGTGCTGCCAGAGGTTTTATGGCTGAAGTCTAACCTTCCTTAACCTTTTTTTCTTTTTTGTAATGTCTCCCAGTATTGACAAGGCCTTTAATTTGTGATCCAAGGCTGTACCACTTCTCAAGATTAAGCTGCTGTGCTGTGTTAGGGAGCAGTACCTGCTGACTGGGGAGGATGGATCTGCAGGCAGGTCTCACCTGCCTCCCAGCACACCCAGGCATGGGGCAGGATGGATCCAGGGGCAGCTCTCCCTTACTTCCCTCAGCATCCAGGCACGGGCATAGTGGAAAATCAGCAAATTATAGTTCACCTGGAATGTAAATTTATTAGGGAAAAGACCCAAAGCACCAGGAGCAGAATTAGGATAAATGTATTGGGGTGGGAAGGGGCTCTCATTGTGCTCCTGCCCCTGGTGTTGGGGGGTCACAGCACCAAGCCTGCCAGAGTTTAAGGAGCGTTTGGATGATACTCATTCCATGGTGTGACTCTTGTCCATGGTCCTCTGCAGGGCTGAGGGTTGGACTCGGTGATCCTTGTGAGCACCTTCCAACTCAGCATATACTGTGATTCTGTGACGTGGGGTGCACTGAGCATCCTTCCCACACTTCCCCACACAGCAGCTGCTGCACAGTCCATGGGTAAGACACGGCCCTGTGGGACAACCCTCACCCAGCCCAGCGTCAATCCCAGGGGCTGCATCCGCAACCCCTCACCAGGCACGGCTGCAAACACAACTGAACAGATTTTGGTTCTCCTCCTCCAGCAGGATGATCGAACCCCAGGGTGCTCCCAAACGAGGTGGCACTCGCTGGGTTGGTCCCCAGAGCAGCTGCTCACCTGGGGCCATGGAGCTGCTGGACAACAGGACAACACCGACCAGGGGCTGTATGGGCACTTGCGCTGCAAGGAGGGGACCAGGAGTGGGGTGAGGAGGGACCAGGAGTAGGGCAAGGGGGGGACTTATGGGAGCTCTGTGCCGCTCCAGGATGCTGCACCACTGGAGCATCCCTCCAGTGGCCCTTTAAGCCAGATTGAAAGATGCTCTGCACTGCCAGGCTGACAAAAAAGCGGCATTAGCCGAGCTGTGAAACTGGCTCTGGATGTTTAATGTCTCTCAATGGCTGGGGTGGGATAGCACGGCATCAACTGAAAGTCAAGCAGCTGAATCCTTGTGCACTGCTTTGAAAAATTAGGGGCATTTATAATGTCTAATATGTTGCAAGCCAGGATGATTTAACAGATGGTTTAAAAAGAAAATCAGCATGTCAGGCAAGGCCCGTTGTGTCGCTCTCTGTAGATTTCTGTAGAATGGGAGAGTGATAAAAAATGTTTTTCTTCTCTATTTCAATAGTGAAAGATGTTAAAACTTGAAACCTTGGGGAAAATTGCTTAATTACCCTCGTGGTGTCAGTGGTCCAGAGCAGTGGGAAATTTTAATTCCCTGCAGAAAGGGGTCAAATAGGGAACAACCGGGACACTTTTTAAACTCTTGTTAATGCCTCATAACCTTTAATGAATAATTTTCAGTAGCACGGCCAAGCCAACCTCACACAAAAGACATATTTACCTCTCGGTGGCTTCGCCTCAGTTCTCTGCACAAAGAGAAAAATATCAACAATATATTTGCTTCCATGCAGACAGAATACCTGATAGGAAATTTGGCTTTTTAAATGCCTGTGCTCCTGTCAGACAATGATTTATAATTTCTATAGGATTGTAAATTTAATGTGCAAAAGCAAGTTAACTTTTCTTATACAAGTAGGATCAGAAGGGATATCCCTATATTGTGCATTCAACAATTACACAGTATTTTTATTTTAGAAAGAAGAGTTAATATTTAAAGTTGCCCTTTAATACTCATTTGGAAGCACTGATTGAATAATAAGCCAAGCAGCTCAGTGTATCACATCTCTATTAAATTCTCTTGCCTTTTTTAAGATTAAAAAAAAAAAAAACAAACTTTTTTCTTCCTCTAAATGCAAATCTTTCTGTGTAACACTGTGCCTAATCTACTACAACTAATTAATCTGTTTGAGCTGATGAAATGTTACCTCTGCATTTTTTGTTCCTTGTATACAATTATTGTAACAGTGGTGAATAAATCAATATTCCCAATCCAACTGTAAAAAACAATCAAGAAAAGCAGTGCTTCTCAGGGAAAAAACACCAAATAATATTTATTAACTCTGTCTCAATCCACAGCAGAGCCTAATACCATTCAAGCATTTTCTGCAAGTGTAATAAGCAAACTCAAATACATGATGAAAGTGGCACATGCCAATAATTTCACCATTTTACACTGCAGAGTAATTGAAGGATTTAATGAGAAACAAACCAATAAAAATAAATAGACCATGCGAGAGGAGGAGAAACTGATCTAAAATGGAAGTTGCTCCATTGTGAGTTTTAGGGGGGTTTTTTTGCATGGTTTGACCGGGGGAAAAAAAAATTGGTGTTGGGATGATTGGCTCTTTATTTCTACTTATTTTACATTTTGCAGTTTGATTTCTAAAGAGGAAAAAAGCCACTTGTTCTATGTAGATTCGATTCTGCATCAAGATGCTCTTCCTTTGCTGCCACTTCCCACAGAGCCGTTATTTTCCCTCGGAATTCTATGATGAATTATATCTTTCTGCCTGAAGTTAGAAACTGTTTCTGTTGTATTGGTATTTATAAATAACTCTGAGCAGCCCAGCCTTTTAAATAATGGCACTGAGTCCTCCTGCTTTTAGAAATGTCCATAAATCACCGTCCTCATGAAAGGAATTCTGATTACAAACAAACTCCTTTGTCTCAGCAGTGCCCCTAAATTTTGGCCGTGTACAAACGTCTCACTGAGCGATGCCACCGGCGCCCAAGTCGATACAGAGCAGGGACATGCTTGGACACAAAGAACATTTTGGCCTTACATCTTTTTGATGTACGTTTTTGGTAACCCCCAGAGCTGGATCAAGCTTTCAATTGGTCTGACCTATCAAAAATCTCACAAACAGATTATGTTTTTTTCTCGAAAAGCAGACTTAAACTGATGAATTTCAACCTCTGCCTCAGTCCCCACAAAGCTTGTGCCACAGTGGCAAAGCTGAGGGTGGCAGAACCACTCCCAACCAGGATTTTGGTACGGTACGAGACCAGAGGTGCTCCTAACCAAGCCTTGGAGGGTTTCAGACTCAAAAATAATACCCCAAAATCTTTGAGGAATTAAGATAAACATGGGGATGGTTTGTAAAGGCCAATGAGTGAATTGTTTGTCCCTTGTTTGTCCCTACTTGAAATAAAGATATATAAAATCTGTGCTCTTTTTTGAAGAAAGCTAAATTCCTGGGAAATGTGGACCAGAACAGGCTCCTCACTTGCTGAGAGCCTGAGCCAGGCAAAGCCCAGCCTGCTAAGTCTGTACATTGAGAGCAATCATTCTAAATATTGAGCACTGTACACCTGGTAAAAGAAACAATAAAACATAATCTCATCTCTAAAGGGGATTATTTTCAGCTGCGTTGTTTTGATGTTTTTTTCCTTGTATGCACAATTGAAAACACTGACTTGTAATAAGTTATTGCTTTGTGTGGTGCTTTGGGAAAGAGGGAGAGGGCAGGTTCAAAGACCAAGTGCAGAGAGGGCTCTCCCTGGACAGCTGAGGGCCAATCTCAGTGTACAGGTCAGCGACCCTTTTATAAAACCTTTGAAGTGCTCTCTTGAAGAGTATTGACTGCCCAAAGCCTTTTATTTCATATCAAGTTCAAATGTAATGTCTTTATGAGCATAATGCAGGAATCAATGAATTAGGACATTCAGATTATTTAGATGGAGCTCAGAGTGTGCAGAATTCACCGAGGCACCGTTTAAACCACCGACAGCCTAAGGTGAATGTTGTATCCCACTATCTTGTTTACCTGACAAGCATTTTACAAAACAGGGCCTACTAAAGAAATATTTTCTATATCTTTGCTTGCCAGCATGACAAGTTTTGCCAGCATAGTGCCACAGGAATGGTTGTTTTCTCTGCCTTGGTTAGATGGAGCCTGGAAGAGTTAGAAATCCCATTTTCCTCTATCTTCACACCAGCAAACATAAATAATAACAATAATTCTGATGATAATAATAACAAATTATATTATAATATAATTGAAATGCTTTCCTGAAGAATATTGCCTGTCCAAAGCCTTTTATTTCATATCAGGTTCAAATGTAATGTCTTTATGAGCATAAAGCACTAATCAATGAATTAAGACATTCAGATTATTTATAATATAATCTATTGTTGTTGATGATGTTCTTGTTATTATTGTTATTGTTATTATTACTACTATTATTACCATTACTTCAGTAGTGTGGAGGACATGGACTCTTTTATACCCCGTTCTTATAGAACCCATAAAAAATCCTCCCACCCCATAAATCTGACAGTATCTCTTCTTGCAGCAAATTTACTTCTTACTACAAGTACAGTTTAGTCTGTTACTTTCCACAGAAACATCAGAAATAGAAATTTCTTTTTTTTTTATTTTCAATTTCTATTTTTCATTTTCAGTTTTCATGTCCTCTTACTTCTGCCTGAAGGACACCATGTATTTATTCCATCCATGACAGCAAGCACCCATCCCAGCTCCCATCAGAGAGCCAAACCACTTCATAACCCAGAAACTGTGGGGATGCTCTGCTGGTCCCCAGGCTCCATCACTCCACACTGAAATTTTTGCTGGTCTCTCATTTTCCTGTCCTCCTTCTCATGTGGCCCTGGGCTCTGCAGCTGCTACAAGGGACAAAATTCCACCCCAAAACTCCCTGATTCTGGACATCCAGGGCAAAACAAATCTGTTTAGAGAAGATAGATTATAGAATCAGAAATTATTATGGTACAGCACAAGGTCAGTTGTACTTTCAGTGCCAACAAGTTATAAAGGTCTCACATTTTTGGCAGGAACACTTTACTAGTAAAACACAAACCATTGTGTCAGGAGCTTTAGTGTTTCTGCAATGTTTTAATGGCCCTTACTCGAGGACCAGCCTGGCTGTGTGTCCATGGTTTTGCTTCTTGTGCTAAGTGTTTATTTTTCACTCTCCCAATGGGGGGAAAGAAGAAACTGAAATCGCTCTTATGTCAAATTCATGGATGCATAAACGTGTGAGACGCAAGAATTGAGTATTATTCTCACTCCCGTTGTGACTTCTGGCAGGGAGAGGGTGGCAGGGAGAGCCAGGCTGCATGTTTCAAACTCTGACACCCCCTGGACATGGACTCCTTAGTTCTGGCATCCTCAGCCTTGCTTTTCCTCTTTTTCCAACTGGTTTCCACAGAGCCCAGACTGAGGAATGGTCAATCCCACTGCAGGCTCCAACCCTTCCAACATGGAGAGGGAAATTTTTTTGTTCTGGTGCAAAACCCTGGGAAAACTTGTCCCAGGAACCAGGGGAGCAGAGACACCATATTCCTGAGCAGTGCTTCCCATAATCACATTTCTTGAGCAGGGAGGTTGGACCAGGTGATCCACTGTTGTCCCTTCCAACCTTACCCATTCCTAGATTCTGGGATTCTTCATTCCTTGGCAGGCAAAAATTTAATGCATTTGTACATGGAAACTGGGAATGTTTGTGTTTGTCATAGGTGCTGCAGCTGCCACTCAAGATATGAAACATCCAAGTGCAAAACCCTGGCCAAGGATCAACCAGAACAGGACGATTAATGACATGAGGTCCAATGTCACGCAGAAAGTTTCGGGCTGGTTATAACATGCTCTTACCTTGTTTCAGCAATGATATTGGCAGAAAAGATGAAATAGCAAATAAAGCCATTCAAATCTGGTATTTTCTAGTATATTCATTAATTTCGGTATAACTGGCCCCCTTCACCACCATTTCAGAGCCTCAATCACAAGTATTTCAGTCTGGGTAAGGACTGGACTCATCCCATCAATAACTAAACAAGTCATTCCCAAAGAGCTGGGAGAGATGCCTGTGAGCAGAGTAGCTCCTCCAGAAAGGGTAAGACTTCAGGAAAAAAAATGGCTGAAACCCCCAAAGGAATATCTACCCCAGCTCACCTCTCAACATCTCCCCTGGGACACTCCTTAGCCTTTTTCTGAGCACCCACCAATGCTCCTCACACCCTAGAAAGCTCCAAAACCACCAAATCAGACTTCAAAAGTGAGGAATTTCTGGAGATGGACCATTAAAATGCAGAGGAACTCCCCTGTCCTTCCTCAGCACTGCTGGTGGTGCTGGTGAATTTCCCAACCTCTGGTTTCCCAAACCAGAGGAATCTGGCAGAGTGCTGCAGGAATATTACACATTTGTTATCCTACAATCCACCCTATGATCAGCTTGCCAGTTTATATTTTTGTTCCACAAGGTGTATTTTTATTGTGAGGCTCCAAGAGAAAATTTATGGAGTTTTCAGGTTGTCTGTGTAAATAAATATAAAGAATAATAGAATAATCTCACCATGGAAGTTCACACACTGTTCCAGTCTGGTGTTTGCTTGTTTTTTCATCAGTGGAAATTATAAGGGAGATATTTCCACTGCCTTAGCTGTCAGCTAATCCATGTAAATTCCTGCAATTATGAGGGAAAAAAGAAGTGTCCCTTCATTACCTATCAGAATTTCATTTCTGGCCTTGACTGCATCCTCGTATAAACCTTTCTCAGGGATGCCAGGACAAATAAGTGGCTGTATCTCTGGAACGCTCATTTTCCAGTCATTCTGAGGAAGATTGGCGGGTTCCAGTGTAATTAGTCTTTTTTAATGAAATGGACCCTGGATATATTCCACTGCGGAGCTTCAATAATAGAATTTAAGTGAAAGTAATTTCAAAGTGCAACAGTAGTTTACATATTAGTTATTGTATAAAGAAAAAAAAAAAACTGCTCTGCTGTTCCAGGTTAAATGCAATTAACATCCAGGCCTTCTGCAAGACTCCTGGGAGGGAATGATTGGTTTGGCAGGTTATTTCTCAGATTTTGATAAAAAGAAAAAGAAACCCCCCATTATTTTCTCTCCACACCCTTGCTGAAAATATTACAGCACTCTCTAGATTCAAGACCTCAAAGCAACTCAGTAGAACACAGATATAACTCCAGAATTTGGACTAATTAATTGTGCTCAGAAGCACAGTTACCACGTGAGCTGCTGCCTGTAGAATATTGCAGATAAATAACATTTTGCAAGTCCAAGGAGATGACAATTCCTTTCTAATTAGCATCTGCTGGGAGAGGACTGGACAGGGTTTGCAGTTTGGTTTTGGGAAAACACAGTATCCAGAACCCTGATGTGGAAACAAACATTGTGGTAATAACAGAAAAACACATTCATTATATTCCCTTATTTCGTAGAGCTGTATCCTATATCCAAAGAAAACTGTGGTTTTATGAGAAATGCAGAAAGAATTATTGCAGACTTTTGTAAGACTGCTCAAATTAACAAGAAGGACTTTTTTATTTTATAATTATTATCTTTCTTTGTCCCTAGTAAGCACAATTTTTAAAAAAACAGTTTATTTTCTCATTTGAAAAGTCAAATCTTTCACTCCCAATTGTTTCTACACATTCTATGGTTATCTAGGAATAAAATCTAACCCTCACAGCATCTATTGGCTGGTTTGATGGGGGTCTTATTGCAAAGGACCTCACAGAAAGTTGCTCGTTCTTAGTTGCATAGGAATGCTTAGATCAAATCTCACTATTTTAATGTTTCTGTGGGGTGGAAAACAGATGCAATTTAAGCCAAACAAAATACTCTGGCTGGTCTGGGTTGTTCTTATTGCTTTCGAGCACTTTCTTCAATGTAGATGGTGCTTCACATGCTGTTAAACACAACCTCTGGCTCGGGAAGTCCCTGAGATGCAGATTTGTGGAGACAGGAAAACAAACAAGGAAAATCTCTCTGCATGTCTCCTCTTCCCAATATTCATAGAATTCCAGAATGGTTTGGGTTGGAAGGGACCTTAAAGATCACCTCATTCCACCCCCAGCCATGGGCAGGGACACCTTCCACTATCCCAGGTTGCTCCAAGCCCCGTCCAGCCTGGCCTTGGGCACTTCCAGGGATTGATTTATCCTTATCCCCCAGAATACTGGGACAGGTGAATTATTAACACAGCCCACAACTACTCCTGCAGTACAGCCACAGCCTTTTACCTTTAGGAAATTGCAGCATAATTGTGTTTAAAACCTACTAAAGTTAATAGAAATATTCTCATTGACTTCAGTGAGCTCTGGACTCTCTCAGATGTGTATTTTCACCTTGACCTTCACTCAACGACAAAAATTTAGATTTCTCGTGAAAGTTAGTCATCTAAAACATAAAGAGAAGTAGATAATTCCACAGGACAATTAACTTCATCTTTAAAGAAGAGGCCAAAATATCCTCTTCTCCTCATCAATGACAGAAATATCTTGGAATTGAAGCCTAAAATAGATACTCAGCTCTTAGAAGGCTGCAATAAATGAGCTGGCTTCCATCCCTAGTGACACAGTGGGGGGTAGTAATGACAAAGTGAACTTTATCAGCCCAAAAATAAAAGGAATAAATGCCAAAAAGGAGAAAAAAGGTGCATACAGACCAAAAAAGGCCGGATTAGAAACATCAAAAGCAGTATTTGTGTTTGGAGTAGTTTGAGGTGCAGTCTAATTTATTCCAGGCCTTCAACTTAGTTCACCCATGTTTTTGGAAGACCTGTGATGTCAGATTTCTTTACCTTTTAGTGCCTGGACAGTAGGACAGGAATAGTTTTGACCTTCACACTGGACATGGCCACCCCAAACCCATTTCCCACGTTCTGCTGTCCTCATCCAAAACCACCATATGTCACCACTGCTGCTTTTCCTCAGGAAATACTAATCATTGGATTGTTTATTTTGCTGCTATGAGTGTGTTTTGCTACAAGAAATTACACTTAATTATGTTATAATATTTTCAGAACTGCTAATGTTAATATTAATGCGTCGAAAATTATTTTTACTTAATTTTTACTGGGTGTTCTTGCATAATTGATAGAGAATTTGTTATTAAATCTTTTATTTGACTGATTACTTAATCATTCCCACATGGTTATTGAAGACAATCTTACATATAATTAATTTCACTAATAGAGACTCCCCATGTTTTCCTTCCTAGGCCAGTGTCTGCATGGTTATCATGTAATTTAAGGCTTTCCTGGGGCAGCTTTAAATTATGCACATATTTGTATTAATTATAAATGGCCAGATCCTGCTACCTTGTATATGATGGCGAACACCTCCTTCCATAAGAAGCTCCTCTGAAACCAATGGATTTCCTTGCCATGGGATCCATGGGATAAAAAGTGATGGAAAATGGGGGCAAAGCTGAAGTGAGAAAGAACTGAGGTTTGGTGCTTTCATTTGGGCTCCCCGGGTATCTCCTGCCACCCCTCCCATCCTGGCTGATCCAAACAACCAGGTTCATCCCACTGTTTTGGGATCAGGAACAGGAGAGCACAGGAGGCATCTGGACACAGGGAAGGGAGCAAGTTCCTCTCCCACCTATGAAATGCAAAGGAACAGGGCAAACAAGCAGCAACAAAGGACCACGGGCCATGTGTGCAATAGGGAGCAAATGATGTTCAATGTCATGAGGAAGCACGGAGTTATCCATCAGGTGACGTGCCAAATCCCTGACAGGATGCTAAGTAATGCACCTGATGCCAATTATTGACTCCCAATGACAAATTGGTTTTGCATATTGCATATTTTCCACCAGACTGGAGCACAGAGGCAGTTGAAGTAATCACTGACTACACCACTGCACTTGAGAGGGGAGATGGAAAGAGCATGTGAGAGGCAAGTCCCGAGGAATTAACATGAGCAGCATCACCCTGGCCAGCTGTAATTTGCATTCTGATGACAACAGCAGCAGGCTCTGCAAAATCTCAGACCTCCACCAAACCCAGGAATCCAGCACTGGCTCCACAACAAGGTTGCCCAGGCATCCCCAGGGTGCTCCCCCAGGAGTAGCAAGGAGGGCAACACAGGCTCAGGGAGCAGAGCAGGGACAGCACCTCACCTGCATGTGGTTGTCCCCAATTCTGGGAGCTGCCTGAGCCCACAGCACCCTCCACCAGGTGCTTCACATGCTACCAATCCATTTTCGTGCTTTTTTCAGGCATACCTAGCAAATGCAGCAACCCCAGTGATGCTTGGGGATGCTGATCCTGTTTCAAGAGCTCTCCAGTCTAGTTTAAGGCTTCTCTTCAATGAGACATGACACTTGCTAGTATCCCTTTAAAGGTCTTGCTGAAATTCCTCCTCCCGGAGAAATTACTCTCTCAGCCATTGCAAAATTCAGTCTTGGTACTCATGATACACAGAACCCTCCTAGGAACTGGTTGTGGTCAACTTGTCCAAGTAATTGAGTTCCTGAAACCAAAGCCAAGTTTTAAACAGGGTTACAAAGCCACAGCCAAGATGTTTTTCTCCTGCCTTCCATCCTCCTTCCCAAATCTGCTCACCAATCTTGTGAAGTTGTAGGACCGTGGGGGGTCAGTCTCTTCTCCCAAGTAACAAGTGACAGAACCAGGGAAAACAGCCTCAAGCTGTGCCTGGGGGGGTTTAGATTGGAGATTAGGGAAAAACTTCTTCATGGAAAGGATTGTCCAGCTCTAGCACAGGCTGCCCAGGGCAGTGGTGGAGGCAGCATCCCAGGAGGGATTTAAAAGCCGTGTGGATTTTGCACGTGGGGACATGGGTTAGTGGTGGCCTCAGCAGTGCTGGGGGAAAGGTTGGACTCCATGATCTTAGAGGGCTTTTCCAATCCAAATGTTTCTGTCTAAACATGGTCAGGGTTGAGCAGAGCCCAAGCTGCTGGACATGACCCCTCTCTTCTCACTGAAGGGGATGGGGCACAGGGCTCAAGCAACTCAACTCTTTGCAGCATCAGTGCCATAGCAAGAATTTTTTAAATCAATTTATTCGTGGGGAACTGAATGGAGCAGGAGCTGCATACAAAATAGTGGCCACAATAAGTTCATTTAAAGTGGAGACTCTTCCCAGCTAACATTTTAAGCTGCCCTCAAGCAATTCTCTGCCATGCAACACTATTTCTGAAATAAAAAAAAAAAAAGGTCTTATGAACCCAACTCGGCACAAAATTTCCAAAACAAGCAGGGACTGTGTTTGGTACTTGTGGAGGATGAAATGTTTTAATCCCCAGGGACTGAGAACTGAGAGGACAGATTAGCTGTTAGACTTAAAAAAGTAAAATCCATCATTAACATGGTATTTTCAGTGGGTTTCTATTTTGATTAATTTAGGGGACTCCAGTGGGCAGAGATTTTTTGAAGTTGAGGTCTGTGAGAGTCTCTTTCATCCCATCACTCAAAATTTCAAACCCACCAAGGCAGCATCGTGCCCCCTCCACCCAGCCCACCACTAATATGGGCAATAACCACTATTTCTCCCCACACACTATTTAAATTCTAAGACACTGACAAACTATAACTCAGAGGGAACCATTTTAAATTATTATTATTCAATGGCTTGTAAACTGTATCTCATCATTAAACAGAATAATAAATAAAAATAATGACTAGCCTTCAAGCCAGCTATGTAAAGAACACACTTTACTGCTGAAAAGTTTGTTCATTTTACTGGGTTTTAATTACAGCAAAAGCCATTTTTTAATTGTTAGGTTCAGGAAAAGGTATTTGGGGTAAGGAACTGGAGGAAAACCCTTATTCTGCAGTGTGTCTGTTGCCATCTAGACTAAGATAATAGGTTGCTGAACTAAAACATAACACCCTACAGATACCAGTATCAAAACCTTGCTCAGAGCTACACATCCCCAGATGAAAGACAGGAACTCTATGGGAGAAACAAGGAATTTGTCAGTGGAGTCATTTGTAGGGAGGAAGAAGAGGAGAAAGAGGAGAAGGAGGAGGAGGAGGAAGGGTTAATGGCAGCAGGGCAGACAGAGGGAGCAGCAGCCCCCAGCCCAGCCCTGCCTTGCCCATGGTCATCCACCTCTTGTAATTCCATTAGGGTGCGAGATTCCAATGCAGAATTAGCTGTTGCCTACGCAGAATTATGTAAAACATGGCCCAGACTGAAAATCAATATTCTGCTTAAGTAACTGGCCCTCCAGTAATTTAATGAAGCTAAATTGCATTACACGGAGGTAAGGTGGTGGGGGACCATTTTGTCTCAAACCTTCCATTATACAGTGACTGTACAGCTGTATGCCTAAAGAGAAATTAAACATATACACTCATTCCTTCTTGAAGTTGGAACAGTGTTTTTTACACTGGATTACTTGTCTCCTTCCTTAATTTAAAACTACAGTAAATAATTTGCAGCCACGTAATTAGGAAGGAGCCACAGTCTCATAATAAGGGGAAAAAATTGCTACCAGAGTATTAAAGGATTTTTTTTACTTGGCGAGAAAAAATTGAAAAAGGACATTAAATGTTAGATCTGTATTAAAAATGTAATTCTAAAGGGTTTAAATCTGTGACATGTCTACACTGAATTAATTAAATTCATGATCTGATCAAGGACTGAAAAGCTACCTTGGAGCTATCTCTTAAAAATGCTATGTATGTACATGTCAAAATAGGAATTAAAAAAAAAGAAGGCCTTTGATTTATTGGCAATTCATGCATGCATTATTGTGCTTTCTTGCCTTGTAGTAGGAGGGAAGTCAAAGTTTTATAAAGCACCTGAAACCTTCTGCACAAGCCCCTTTATTAAAGGAACTTTCTTGCCGAAGACAACCATGCCCAACTCGGAGCCATCCACTCTGGATGTGATCATGGTGACATTCACCACGACTTAACTTGTGTTAAAGCTGATTGACAAGAACAAAGAGGGTACAATTACATTATGCAGCACTTGTACTGCACCCTCTTTTATTTATTATTCAGCTACAAAACTTCAACTGGAAGAAACACTTCAGAGTTTTTTTTTTTTTTTTTTTTTTGTGTCGAGGAGACGGAATTAAATTGACAATAATTCTGCGCTGTGCGGTATGAAGTTATGCTGATTAGAGATTACTTCCCCCTAAATCATTTGTCACATTGCCTTATATAAGGGTAAAACAGACTTCAACCATGTGTAGCTGCAGAGGTATCTTTGGGGAAATGCAGGCAGCAGAGGATGTATTGTTTAAAGGGAAAAGGAGTGATTTGCATGCTCAATCGCTATTTTTCTTGCCTGTCCGACTCCTAGAATTTTCTTTCTCTACTTAAAAGGCAGTTAAACAAATGAAATTTATTTATGCCAAATCTGAAGTGAAAAGAGAGACATTTAAAAGCACATGTGTGTTTAACACCTTAGAGGGCAGTACCCGTCTGGAAAAGATGTTCCAACGTGAGCTGCAAGATGCAAAATTAGCAGGAAAGGCGGCAAGAGCAGCTCGGAAGTGTCAGGTCAGGCTGGTTCTTCCCAGGTGAACGAGCAACAGCACATCACTCTCCAGCTTCTTTTTTTGGCACTGATTTGGGAATGCTGTGTATTTGGGAATGCTCTGGTGTAAAGCCAGTGGTACCACTGAAGGTGCGGGGTGCACTCATTACTCCGGTCTCACACTTTAATTATCACCAGATGCCATTGTCAATCAAAGAGAAGCAATCAAATCTATACACTGGGTTATTAAAGTGAAATTCCATCATTGCTGATGGATGAAAATTTACGGAGAGCAGACTGAAACCCCAGAAACCAGATGCGGGGAGTCAAAGGGGTTCCCACCTCTGCTTCTTCCTGGTGCTTATCAGCCGGAGCATCACTGACAACTGAATATTCAGGTCCTGCAACGACATCGTCCCATGTCAGTGGCACCTGGAAATGCCTCATGGGTGCCTGGTGCTGGCTCCAGCCAGGCAGGAGCAGGAGCATCTCCCTTCTTTCCCGGGAATGGTCAGTCCGGATCAGCATCACCACCATCACCTTCACCAAAAGACAGTTCCAACATAATCTCAGGCAATGAGGGAAGGAGATGAAAAATTCAGTCTCCCTCTTACACGTTATCGATTGAAAAGGAAAAGACTTCCAAGAGAAATTATTTTTACACCCTTGAATACCACCCGGCAGATCCATATTTTGTCTCTCTTTGGCTCAAAAAAATCTTTTACTCCCTTATTTCTTTTGCAATGGCAATTCAATAACGTGTGACTGAACATTTATTAATTACACTCTCAGTTTAAAGAACTATTTTGAAGGGAATAACTGCTCTCAGAAATCCTGAAACACTTTCTCTTTGATTTCTGAGTGCATTATAACTGAGATGTAGCTGTTCCCTTCCACCCTGAGTTCCTGGCTTGTACTTGAAACCAGGAACGGCAGGATTTGCTCCCCCCTCCTTACTAGTAAAACATGAGCTTAAACACATATTCAACAAGGGAAACACGCCATGTATTTTATAATGCAAGGTCCTTTAGAGCAAATTATCCAGGTTTTTTTTTCCTTAAGATGCACCTTTATGTTCAATGATATTTCCTTTGGGGTTTTCATTAACATTCCATCAAGAAAAAAAAAACGAAAACAAAACAATTTTTTTTTTGTGAAATACCTTGACTAATGAGTTTAGCATTTTCCTTCTGCTCATATTTACATTTAGTGTTTTGATGATGTTAAATTCTACAAATGAGAGCAGTTTTTAAGTGTTCCTTTCAACACTGCCTGCCTTTTCTGTTTGATTTCTCTTGCTGATGGTGTGTTGTCACTGCTGAATGCTGGAATTGTTGTTGAGCAGGCACAGCTGGATGAATTAAAGTCTCTCCAGTAACTCAAACCAGAAATGACTTCATCTCGAAACTTTCCATGTAGCACAGGTCAGAGCTCTGGGTAGGGACAAAAATAATGGGGTTACCAGAGAAAGAAAAAGTCAAAAGTACAAGTCAAAATACAGAAAGCAGTTTGGAGTTGCCTTGTGCAGCGATTTCCCTCTGTGTTACCGACAGGCTCTTTTAGAGTGAAGCCCCGATGGAGACATTTGATAAGTAATTGTATTTTAAGTTCAAATAGAATATCTGCATGTGTGCAGATACAGAGCCCTGTACACTTATCTTATTAGCTATTTACTTAAATTATCTGTTGGGTACCCTAATATATAACCAGTGTCGCCTAATGATATCATCTATTAATTTATTCAAGGAATTTTGCCAAAAAACAAATAAAAGCCTCGAACACAAACATTTCTTCCCCCTTCATGTCGAGCTCATCACAAACAGCGAAGCATTTCAATGTGGCCCGGGCAGATTTTCAAAGGTAACATCTTTAATTAACGTGAAGCAATTTCTAAAGTCAATACAAGGCGGGTGTGGTGTAATTAGCCGTGTCAGTGTGGTTCCTGCCCGGGGTTGGGGTGGGCGGGGGGACTGTGGATGCTCTCACCCCAGACCTGCTCCTCCTCCTCCTCCTCCACCCACCACCTCCCCAGCAAACACTCCTGCTTCACTTAATAAAATCTCTTGCCCTGCTGTGGCAGCACAGGGAGCTGGAAAATTTCTTTTCCTATCAAAACATTTCATCCATTTCCTTCTTTCATCGTGAGGGGAAAAATCACCCTCGGCATTTTCATGTTTGAAAGAGGGTGAAGTGGGAGCAGCCCCTTTCTCGTGCACATCCTCAGGTGCCCTTCCCAGATTTTCCTGCTGAGTGTTCCGTGATCTCTGACATCCATTAGGAATAAGATGACATCTCCCATCAGGGGCCATCATGCCAAAATTTTAGAGTTACAGAACCATAGAATCACAGGATGGTTTGTGTTGGAAAAGAACCTAAAGATCATCTCATTCCACCCTCTGGCATGGGTAGGGACACCTTCCACTAGACAGGTTCCTCCAAACCCCAGCCAGCCTGGTCTTGAACACCTCCAAAGATAAGGAGTCCATAACCTCTCTGGAAAACCCATCCCAGTGCCTTACCACCCTTATATTGTTATTTTAAGTCTTTCCCCCTATTTAAATGTTTTCCTTAAGTACATGTAAAAGCGTTTGCATCTCCTGTAATTTCTGTATATTCCCCAAACTGTCGAGTGTCTGCTGGGCTGGATGTGGTTGTTCCAAGCTTCACATCCACAAGAACCACCAGCATTTCTCCATCCCTTACTGAAGCCAAGATAACACAAGCCTGACTTGAGAAGTGTTTAAAAACAAAGGTTCAAAAATCTTTCACTACGTACGTGTTCGAGGGCCTCTAAAACTCAATGTTCTGTGCTGAAATCAATTCACACTGTCAATAGCCAGGAATTCCCAGAGCTAAAATTGGGATCTGCTTTTGACCATTGCATTTCTGAAAAATCATCATCACATAAATACAGACATTGAGGATGAACCTGAAAGTTACTTTTTTAGCAGTGAGCTAAAACATTCAGTAGTGAGAAGGTTCACTGGTGCAATGTTACACCTCTGGTCACACAGTATTTTGCATTTTGCCTGTTATACTTTTCTGTATTTCAGGTGATTTACATTAAATTTGCATGTTTACAAAATCTTGTATCTGGGAGATTATACAGAAATATAGAGCTGATGCTCAGGCTTCCAAAAGCACATGCAAAAGTGGTGATTTTTTTTTTTTTTTTGTAATATTAGAATCATAAACAGAGATTACTACTCACATGTGCAGGAAAATCTATGAAATCTCTACCAATAATTACAATCTCCTGATGATAACAATTCCAGGTGGTTAATGGTCAGTCTGTACTCTCAGCTCTCCATCCGTGGTGACAGCAGCAATGACAGCTCTGGTGAGGATGGGCTGACTTTGAAAACAAACTTCTCCTCCAGCTCCCCATAACCAGCTGGAGGGAACACGGGCAGTGGGTCCTGTTCTGAAGGGATGCACGGCTGGGGAGCCTCTCCTGCAATTTCCAAAGGCAAACTTCCATGGGGGATGCAGGTGGACCCAGCTCCCCTCTCCGAAGTTCTTGTGGTTCCACCGGTGCTGCCACTGGTGACTTCCTCCTTCAAGATCCCACCCCAGCTTTCAGCAGTCCCTGCACCCCCTGAATAGGCTCTGACCCAGGGAAACAATGGGATTTCTTGGTGGGAAATTTGACTGCAAGGGAGGAGGAGAGTCCATCTGGAACCAAAGGTGAGTTTTGCACCTCTCCAATCTAAAAAGTATGTGATTTTCAGTTTCACACTGAGATTCCCCCCTAATATCCTAATATCCAATTAGTAATCAAATCTAAAAGTACCCTCCTTCAGTTTAAAGCCATTCCCTCTTCTCCTATCACAGTGATCAGTTATGGTGGCCTCCAAGCTGAAGTTCATGAAAAATAAAACAAATCCACATTTCTACCACCAGCAAAGGTTAATTCACCTTATCCAGTCTCAGATCCACAGTGAGCTCCTCACTTCCACCATCATTTTTCCTGGAGTTTTCTTTCAGAAGCAGAGAAAGCAGCCAAAAGGTGGTGGCAGCTTTTGGAGAAGTGTTCCAGCCATGGATCTTCTATCGGACAGATATATCCCCTGTTTAATCTCAAATTGTGGAATATAACCCTTTCACACAGGCCAAAAGTTTCAATTCACTTTTGCAGAGCAACTGCTTAGAGAAAGGACATGAAGGACCAAATCCTACGTTCCTCCTGCGTTCTGAACCTTTAATGAAGGTGAGTTTTAGCCCTGCAAGGTTTGTGAGATTCGACTCCCTGCAGCTACGACTCTCTTGGTATTTCCACTTAAAAATTTTATTTTCAAGGCACCATAATTGTATGTAAAGTTTTCCTTGGATCTGAAAGACAAAAAGCCCTAACAAGTCAAAAGCTCAGCCTGGGAGAAACAATTGATCTGCATACAGATGGAAAGATGTCTTCAGAAGGGAAATCTGAGGGTTTGATACTTTTTTCATTCTTATCCGAAATTGCTTTGGTTTTGAACTCACATTTTATCAACTGCAGAACTCACTTCAGTGTAAACCTCATTGATTTCAGCCACATTTTATTCCAGGGATAAATGTGATTTCATTATTCCATTACAAAGTACATTAAAAATAAAATGTAGGTAACAACTGTGTCACTGAAGATGGGATTCATTCCATATGTGTAAGGGAGTTATTTTTTTTTCTTCAAGAGGGTTTAATTTGGGTTTCTAACATATAGCCATGCATATATACAGCAGGCAAAGAAGCTATAGCCTGTCATTTCAATAAAACATGTATGAAAGCATCCCTAAGCACCTCCTGACATGTAAGGAATATATGGTGTAAGAGTGTGTCCATGTCAGCAGTGACAAGCTGAACCTTAATGGCTCTAAAACAGTCTTTATGGTTTACTCTACCAGTAATCCATTTTATAATGAGTGCTCAACTAGATACTACAGTTCTGTGAGTTTTCTCTGCCTTTTAACTCAACCCAAGGTGCCTAAACGAGGGAAAAAAAACTCCAAATTGTGGGTGATCCTTCCAGAGGAGCATTATGTGCTGAAATACTTATGCACGACAGATAAATTAAGAATAAGGCTTTACTCTAATCCTTAAGTTTCCTTCTGTGGATTTTAAGACAGACCAGTATTGATGTTTTACTGTAGTTTGGGAGGAAGGTTTTAAATTTTATCAGGCAGGGGCTGCTTTGGACTTAAAAAGTGTAGGGAAGGAGAAGAGGTGCTGTAAGCCCGTAATGGACAATGCAGCACTTAGAGCTGGAAAAAAAGCAGAATATAGTATTTCCTATCATGATCTCACTCTGATCCTGCACTCTTTATCCATGGGAAATAGCAGGGTTGCCAGCAAGGAACGGGGAAGCTTTGGCTAAGGGGTAGCAGGAGTTGGAGCATCTTACTTGCATCGGTGTCCTGGGATAACCCATCGGAACACAGAGCTTGTTGCACACATAGAAACATGGAGAGGTTTAAGTTGAAAGGGACCTTAAGAACCATCTTGTTCCAACTCCCTGCCATGGGCAGGAGCACCTTCCACTAGGCCAGGTTGTTTCAAGCCCCATCCAACATGGCCTTGAACATTTCCAGGGGTGGGGCAGCCACAGCTTCTCTGGGCAACGTGCGTTTAAAAAGCTGTTCCTCTGTGTAGGATCTGTAAGGCATCAGGAGTAGGCACCCATTTTAATGAGAAGCAAAATAGGGTTCAGATTTCCAGGGAAATGAGGCTTTGACATGTGAATGTGCAATTGTAGGAATCCAGCCCCTGGATTTTTTGTCTGCTGAATTTCCAACCCACAGAGGAGTGGATTTTGGGGAACCTCTACAGGGCTGCATGCAAGCAGTGGGAGTCCAATAAATTTCTGCCTTGGAGGCCACAGCTCTGGTAGAGTCCATCTCCTTGGTCCCAGCCCATGCTGGAGAGACCCCTGAGGAAATGCATCCTTCCAGGTCCTCCCATTTTCCTTTCTCAGGGACCCACGTGACCCTCGCTGCCATCCAGATGCTCTCCCTGCTCACACCTCTTTCCAAGCCCTACTCCACACAGATGCCTCCTCCTCCCCACCATGCTCAGGGCACCCAAAAAGCAATCCCAGCTCCTCCAAGGGACACCCCTGGGCACTCCTGACCCTGGAAGACACTCCAGAGAAGGAGGATGAGCATCCCTCCCTCAGGCAGGAGGTCCTGGGTGCCATGGGCAGCGGCTTGGGAGTGCCCAAGGGGGAGAGGGAAGGAAGCAACTAGAAACAGCCACTTAACATCTATTTAGAGCCTGGGAGCATTTGTGAAAGCCATCCCCATTACTGTTGAAAAGATGCAAATTTGGTGAAATAATCAGCTGTATGGCTGCAGGCTGTTTCTCAAGTACCCTGATTCCTTACAGGAGGGAAGGTATTAGTGTAAGACACACAGCAAGGCCAAGTTCATGTTGCTCAGAGGTAGCCCCGAACCAAACTCCACCAAGTGCTATAAAACAAGATTTGTTATCCTGGGAAGCACTGACAGTTCATCCAATAAAGCCCCAAAAAAACAGAACCCTTAAGGCTGGTTGCAGGGGTGCAAAAAGCAGCGCTCCCAGGCATGTCTGGCTGAGGGAACACGTGTTGGCTGCCCCACACAGACCCTGCCCGTCCCAGCCCGGGCACCCGGCAATTAAAGCCATCTCCTGGCATCTCCTTTTCATCAAAAATCCCTTGATATGTTTAAGGATCCACTTATCTGCTGCAATAAAGAGCACAAAGCAATCTGTGTGCAGGGCTTTTTGTTTAAAGCTGGGGAACATCCGAGGAGGAGCTCTGCCTTAAAATCCTTGGAAAACAGCTAAATGCATGGCTTAATGCAAGGTGTAATCTACTACATGTCCCCAGGCTTTCCTCTCTGCCTCCTTCTCCACCTCCCTGCTTTAACTGGCTAAACTTCGGGAAAAAAATAATGATGTGTTTAAGAAAAGGATAAAATTTAACAGCAAACCCCTGTTCTCCTTCTATTTATTATTTTAAAAATTGTACTAAGAAGCTTAAAATGCTGCAATGTTTAAACAATATATTTAATTTCAGGAGTATCAAGTATATTTTTAAACCGCCGGTGTGTCTTCAAGGTGAGCCTACAGTCAAGAAGTTTAATCGTTACAATTTCAACTCTCCCTAAAATCAGTTTTACAGCTAATGGCTTAAAATAACACCACAGAAACAAAATTGTATCCTCTAAACAAAAATGTATCCCATCATCAGACACACGTTCAGCTGGATTTGTGCTGTGCATACAGTGGGACAGCAGATAACAATGTAAGGCATCTTTTCAAATGTGGAAATATTTTCCTGTATGGCATAAGGGAAAAAAAAAAAAAACACAACACAGATCAAGTGGCTTTTAGAGCAGAGTAATGGAATAAAGTGGAGTTGGAGAGGGTGTGTTTGTGTGCATGCCACAGTTCGTGCTACAATATGCATCTTTATGTATTATGGATTCCTTTTTCTCACATTTTTCTCAGTGGACAGATATTGTGATGTAGTTCTCAGAATACCTGAGAAAAACATTCCAACAAATTGCATTTCTTGTCTATACAGATCCTATAAGGAGCACAGAATAGGAGAGGAGAATCTTCATCATAGAAAACCTTTTTTGATTCCTCCTCCTCCCCCCCCAATCTTCTGTAACAACATAAAAGATACTGTTATGACAAGTACTCTGGTAGTTCATTCTTTCATTTATAATTTAACCACAGCCTATATAACCTAATCAGAAAAATGTGGAGCATGATTAGTACAACAATCGAATACAGTTGGGCTCCTTGAACAACTCAAAGAACAATACAAAAGAAAGCAAAAAAAAAAAAAAAAAAGAAGGAAGGAAAAAAAAATCAAGGAAAACCATCGCAGGCATATCAGAAAATATGTGGTATTTCTTTAATATTTCATTTTAAACTACCTAATTGTGTTTTTAAGCTTCGGTTCCTGTAATTTTGCAAGATGAGGCATTCCAGTGAGAAAACATATGGTAAGGGATTTTTAAACCACATAGCTAGAGTGCATCATAGACTTATCTGCTGCTTTAGTGTCACAAAAATCCACCACTGAATTTATCCAGTCACCCATTAAAGAAAGAAAAGAATTAAAGGAAAAGGAGTTTAAAAATCCCCAAATGCTCCAAAAAAACCCCCCCAAAACCCACTACTGGAAAGCGCCATCGGGTTCAAGGCGGGAGCTGGGTAAATCTGTGAGACTTCCCACGGCAGGAAAAGTGGCAATTAGCTGGATATTTTGGGATCCTGCCTAGCAAATACTGTGCATGGTGGTGACAAACTGTCACGAGCAACAACTTGTACCGGCACCTTGGCTAAAATGAGTTTTAATGACCCTCGTGCCCGAGATTGAGGAGAACTTCACATCGCGGCCCTTCCCAAAGCTTTCCCGAGGTGAAATCCAAGGGAGGTTTCAGCTCGGCACGAAGGAGCAGGCAAGGAGACATTTGCAGGGGAGACACTGAATCAGCACTTTATAAGCGTTTTCTGAGGGGATGTCAAGACATGAGAGAGACAAACTTTGACATTTGCATGTGGCAGGGAGAGCTGAGTGCTGGGAGGATGCTCCAGCTCCCAGGGATGCGGAGTCAGGCTGGGTGGAGGGTGCTGCTCCCACCCAGCTGCTTCTCCCAGATCTGCCTGAAGAGAGAAGGGTTTCCTTGAGCCAAGACTAAGGTAAGAGGAGGACACGGTCAGGCTTGGCTGTGGGGGAATTTCAGGCAACGCCTGGAACAATGTCACTGCCGTGAACACTGAAGGAAATCACAATGC
>NW_020955343.1:1012803-1014666 GCF_003031625.1 Empidonax traillii | reverse complement strand
TTATTCTGCTTATCTTGCTTTTAAAAGACAAACTCTTAACCCCTTGCACTTCAGGGATTCCCTTAAGGTTGGCTACATTTTCCCACTGGGAATTTCTAAGTGTGAGGACCGAGAAAAGCGTAAGGTGTTAATCTTGATAATTAGTGCACAAAACCAATTAGAGGGCCAAAAAACCTTAAGGCACAGAAAGTGATTTTTTTGTTTATTTGCTTACCTTATTAAGTTAAATATCTGTCTGAATTAATCACTAATGAACATGAAGAAGGCTCAATAGCACTGGCTTAATGAACAGCAGTGTCAGATGCATTTTACAGGGCACCAAATCACTGGGCAGAGGGAGCCAAGTCGCTCCTCAAAAATCACTTTTCTGCCCAATTTTCTGTTTGCAAAGCAGTAAATTATTTACATTTATTGTGCTGATTGGAGCACTTAAATAGTATGAATGGAGCACAGGCAAGTTTTAAAAAATATAGAATCACTGCACAGCCCTGCTGCTGGAAATTCACTTTGTTTTCCCCTATAGGCTGCACCACTCCCCTCCCCCCCCAATTTATTTTACAATTCTTGCAACACCCTGTTATTACAGTAAACATATTTTTGCCTGTAATTTATGATTTTTCAGACTTTCAGTGCTGCAAGATTTAAATTGGGCATTAAGAGCAGTCCCCTTCATACTTGCCTGGTGGCTTGAGCAAAGTTCGGGTGTTTTCCAGATCAAACCGTTCTATATTTTCCCCAAAACAACGACGTTTTCCCTCTCTTTCCATCTATTATTCACATCGTAAACATCTGCATTGTAAACGTCAGATGTACTAATTGTCATGTCCCCAGCTCCAGGCACGAAGTGAACGTGGCTCAAGATCACTCTTAAAAAATAATCCTCATTTTTCTATTAATATCTCCCCAAGCCTTGCCCTTTATTTCCAAGCAGGCATGGAGCTTTTGCAGCCCTTACGCTGGTTTGTTGGGTTGTGTTTTTTTTTTCACCCCCCCTGCTTTGGGAAGCCTTCCTGAAATCTTTTCCTGCTGCAGATTTTTTGGCTGCACGGACACACAGGAGGAAGGTGAGCTGATGCCTCAGCCCTGCATTAGAGCCACATAATGGAATAGGACGGAAGGGGAAAAGACTCATAGCAGAGGAGCAGAGAAAGTGGGAATCCAGAGCATTCTAGGATCTCCTTAAAGGTGATTTTTATCTTTTTTTAATTGCAGCCTCCGGAACGATGGATGTTTTGGAGTAAACACGTGCCCAAATATCTGCAGGAGGAGAACTTTGCAGGCTATTTGGGCGCTGAGATGCTTTGTGAGAGCACACGAGCTGCGTGTGAGCTCACGCACAGAACCTGCTGTGGCTACTCACAGCTTCTTACTCCGTGTGTAAGTCCTTCCCTACCTTGCTTTAATAAAATAAACACTAATAACCCTTTGAAAGAAATGTGGGAGCATTTTAAAGGAGGAGAAACTGCAAACCCGCATCCTGCAGATTTAACTATTTCGGCGATTTGGGCTAAAGGCTGTTCAAGCACCATTAATGGGGAGAGTGCCCCCGCTATTCACAGGAGATACTCCAGGAGTAAACACCACCCTGGCTGCGAGTAGCTAATTAAAGGAATCGGGCGCAACTGAAAGAATCCCGAGTAAAAATACCAGTCCTGTTGGAGTGGCTGGAAATGCAGAGCCCAGGATGGGACGGAGCGGTGCTGGGATCAGAGCAGCCCAGCTCCTGCATCTCCAAACTCCTCTGCTCTTTGTTACTTAATGCGATGCAGGAGATCAAAGATCCACACAGGCTGTGCCGGGGTGTTGCTGCAGTCCCTGTCACACCGGGCTTCTTGCCTTTTTTTTTTTTTTTTTTTTTTTTTT
>NW_020955343.1:1003407-1005606 GCF_003031625.1 Empidonax traillii | reverse complement strand
AAAAAAAAAAAAAAAAAAAAAAAAAAGGAGAAGAAATTCTATTAATTAAAAAATGTAATGGCACAGATAAAAACTCAACGGGGTGTTTTAGAAATATATTTGATATTTTGTCATCAGATGCTTTACATCAGCTCGCACAGAATTCAGCCAGCTCTGAGAAGGATATCTGGAAAGGAGGAAAAAAAATACTTAATTGAACTGTAAAACTATATCCCACATTTAGGAAAAACCAGGCATGTAAAAATATCTATTTAATAAGTGCCGTTTAAGTTGTTAAAGCTGGTGGAGGGTTTTTTTTTCTTTCCTTCACCCATTAAGATATGAATGGGAAAAATTATGAATAGGAAATCCTGCTGGAGTTTTTATTGCCTATTTCCTTTCGGGAAGATGGCATTGTTCCTCTTTTAAGAAAGGGAAGGGGCGTAAAATAAGCCCAGGCATATGACAGACATCCTTCAAAGCTGGGATGGCAGGAGTGTGTTGTTCTGTATTTTTGTTACTCACAAGGCAAAGGCTGTTCTATTTTTAAGCAGGGCTGTGCTGCTGTGGACTTTTCCCTTCCCTTGAAAGGGGTTTTGGCATAATGTTGTTTTGATTAAGGCAGATTTCTGTTCTATTCTATTTAGTTTCTTCTTTTCTTTTCTTTTTTTTTTTTTTTCAACACAATGCAGGAGAGAGGGATTTTAGGCGTTGTTTATTTTACTGTTGTTGTTGAGTCTTGCTTTTTTATTATTATTAAATCTCGTTCCAGGACAGAGAATAAAATTTTTCTCCCCACACCAACAGCTCCAAAAATCCTTACCTGTGCAGCAGGCTTTTGCTACATCCACCTGTCGAGCCACACTTTCAGGGGGTTTTAGGATCTTCACTCTCTTGGTTATTTTTGGGGGACTGGGAAAAAAAAACAAAAACAAAAACAAAAACAAAAACAAAACAAACAAACCAAAATTAAAGATCTGGGCGTATTTCTTTGGCAAAGGTCTCACCCTTTAAAGCCTTATTTGGTTTAATCACCCTAAGCTGAGTAAGGGGAGGGAAGAGATGTGCCTCCTTTCACTCCACACAGTGGTGACCCCAAAACATATTTGGGACTTCTGCTGGAGCACCCATAAAGTGGGAGAACCCCCTTGGCCACAGCCTGGGGGCTCCTGCCTGACCAGATGACCCTCAGCTGGGGACTGTCCTCACCCTCTGCCTTCAGCCCCCCCTCAGTGTCTCCCCCTCCCCAACTGCCACCGTTCCAGCTTGTGTCATCATGTTCAGCACAGATGTTTCGGCAGCTGTACGTGTTGAGCAGGTTTGAAAAGATTTTTTTTTTTTTCCCCTAAGATATTTTTTCCCCAAGATTTTTTTCCCCTAATGTTTCTTTTTCCTAAGATTTTTTTTCCTCATATTTTTAGTTAAGATTTTATTTCGAGGATTTTTTTTCTTATAGCTTTTTTTTTTCTTGTCTGACACACCTCGTGGACCGATAACAATTGCCAACCACTGCAATGGGATGTGGGACCTCAGTGACCTACACCATGGACACAGCTTCCTCACTCCCCATCTATCCATAAATTCATTGATTTTCCCTATTTTTTTATTTTGCTGTGCCTGGGCAGTGGGTTTGTTTTGTTCCTGACTCAGTGGCTGGAGCACTAATTTTTTTATTTAGTTTTAGGGAGCTCCCTCCCACCAAACACTGTAACTATTTCCCAGATGTAGTAAAATCTTGGAGATTCCTGGAATAATGTCTCTAGCAACCTACTGAAGTTGAGCAGCTGAACAGCGTCCTGGTTGCTCTATTTGACTTTCTTCAGGAGTTACACTGGTGATTGGAGTCTTAATCAAAAAAATCCTAAAACATAAAGATAAATCAAATCCCATGAAACCCACAAGGTGTTGATATTCCCAACCCCAGGCACTGGTTGTCTTTTGGGATGACTGAAGGCTCTGGCACAAGAGCTCTTAGATAAATAATCTATCCAGTGACTGTTTTGTTTAATTATTTTTTTAATGTCATTTTTCTTGTGTCACAATACACAATACTCTTCCTCTCCCAGTGACTGAACGTAAGGAATTTGTCCTGAAGATTCCCAGGAAGGATCCTATTTATACAAGCAGGGACATTTCAGGGGCTGTGCCATGACTTATTGCTGAGCCTGGCTGCCAGTTCTTAAATATCTTGTTTTTCTTTTTTTGTCCTTTAAGTACGAG
>NW_020955343.1:980907-998407 GCF_003031625.1 Empidonax traillii | reverse complement strand
CATCCCACAGGCTGCATTTAGTGCCCTCGGTGCCACTCGACGCTGAGATGGCTGCAGGGGGTAACCAAAAAAATTAGATTGGCAGGATGTGAAAGGAGTCAACTTTTTTGTTTAATGCCATCAATTTGTGATGGAGGAGACAGGTATTAGCTCGGGGACCGCGGCGGTCCCTGCTAGCCATTAGTTTCCTCGCAGCTGCACTGGGTTTGGGATTATGAATCTGCCAGGTCCGACCATCCATCAGCCACGACCGGTCCCCTCGCCAGCTCCACGGCTGCCCCGTGCCCGACGGACGGCGGGGAGCGCGGATGCCTGGATGGGCTCCCTGCCGTCCACCGGGCACAGGGCGGTTGGACAGACAGAGCTGAGACCCCACCAGTGCTGAGGAGCTTCCCTTCTCCCAGCTGTCAGACAGGAAATCTTGAAAAGTTGACCGGAGAGTTATGGAATTACCTGTGGAAACATATTGCGGAGGGTCAAGCCGGAGGGTCGATTTGTCAGGCGGCAGTGTCAGGGTCCTCACATCCACAACTGTAATTTGTTTTCTTAACACTTTTTTTTTTTTTTTTCCTTTTTCCAGGATATGTAGCTGCAGAGGCCTAAACCTATAAATTTCCAACTTCACACATGTTCATTGTTTAGCTTCCTTTTTTTTTTTTTTTTTTTTTTTTTTTTTTTTTTTTCTTTTTTTTTCTGTTCCCCAGGGTCTGGTTTTATGCGTACAGTATTTTTTACTAATGTGATAAACTTTGGGAACTCGGATCTCATACATCACAGGCGGCGGTGTCAGAAGATTAGCAAACAGCATCCTTTGTAAAAGCTTGATTTATCTGTCCTCCCTCTGTCCCACCCTCACCCCCCTCTCCCTCCACATCCACAGCAAAACAAGGTCAGTTTGCAAAAGAATCTTTTATCAATAACCTTAAAATGGAATTAAAATATTGCACAACATCTCCATGGCAGAATTGCTTCAACCATGTTCCCGTAATTAATCCGGAATTACAAATACAGCAGCAAACCAGAGCAGAACTAACAAGTAAATAAATTCTCCCATGTCTCCCAGACGGACCAAATCCCGGCGTGAGCTTCGTGATGTGCTGGTGCTGCTGCTGTGTCCTCACCATGTCACAGGCAGAGAGGAGAATGAGGAGGGGACTGATGGAAGCAGCCTCTGGCTTTGGGTCTTGATCAATTTTAGGTTTTTTGTCAGTGGATATGTCATTTTTTAATTTACAAATTTTTTTAGTATCATTAGCAACTATGTCACTTTTTAGTTGTTAAACCTGATCTTTTCATTTTTTTATTAGTGGAAATGTCATAATTTTTTTTTCAGATATTACCTTTGAATTTTTTGTCAGCAGATATGCCTCTTTCTTATTTTCAAACGTGATATTTTTAATTTTTATTAGCAGCTATTCCATTTTTTTTTTGTTTTCCAATATGATCATCCGACTGTTATGTGAGACATTAGGACAGCAATAACACTTTTAGCTGAAAACGGGGCCAAAGTCGCTGAAGAATTTTGTAGAGCACCTTATTTAATTACAGATTTCATCCTGCAACACAGAACTTTCATATAGAGCAAAGCCCTCTGTAGCACCTTCTTTCCCCAACGTCTACAGAGTCTCATTTCCAGCTCTTGCCTTCCCTTTCGGAGCGCTAATGCCCATTAATATCCAGCAAGTGTCAGTTGTATCCAAAGTTTCAGGCTATTAAATCAATGAAAAATATATTGGATTTAATATGTTTGGCTTAGGAAATTTGTTTTGTCTGCTGCAGCCTAGTGCAGCTTGCTCTGAGCTTACCTCTGTTTGAATTAGAGGGTCTCGGCTCATGTGCAGCTCAGACATTGGCCCATAAGACCGTGAAGCGTAGCTGATTTTTGGAGAAACTACTAAGTAGTTTCTATAGTGATAATGATGTACTATGTGCACCTATTGGGAATATATAAAATTAGAGAGAATTTCTGTTTGCTTTGGTCCTCTTTCTAGAATAATTACAGGAACTGCCATTCATTCCCATTCTGTTACCCTGATTATTCTAGAATAACCTGGTTATTAAGGTTTAGGCGTGTTTAAGAACATACTGCAAAGTGACAACTTGTCATGTTGGTATTATCAATACTTTACAATTTCCATATTAGTGACCCAATTTTCTCAAGATTCTTGAGTGTTTAATTTGGTGGGGAGAAGGAGGGAGGGGAGTAAATGATTCCTCTCCCCTTTCTCTATTCAAAGTAACCTTAATTTTCTGTTTCTGAGTAGAAACCTTCCCCTTAGCAACTAAAAAAGGAGTCAGAATTAAATCTAAACACCTTCTCAGGTTGGAAATCCTTCTGCTTTTATCACACGTGGTGGGGCACACTTTTAGATTTCCCCCTGCCTGTGGCAAAAGGGCTAAATTCAGGGAATTATGTAAACCAGAAGTGCTGAGTGGCCAACCCCAAACCTGTTTCCTAGAATAGCACTTTACAGCCTTAAAACCCCACCATGTTAATGAAATATATTACCTTAAATACCACTTTCCTGCTGAGGCAAGATATCCTCCATGGGGCAGGTGTATAATAGCAGGTATTTTCACTGTTATTTGGAATTTCCTTGGCTATGAGGAATTCCTCCTGTGGAAGGACTGAAGTTTCACCAGAGGAAGCACAGCAAAGGCTCTGTGCTGGTGAAGGTGCCTATAAAGCTGTCCAGAAACACACTTAGCTGACGTACTGACAGATTGTGCAATTTTCCTGTGGTAATTACTCAATGGTTCAGCAAATGGTAACTAAATCCTTTGGAAATCAAAATGTCTAATTGCAAACGCACATATGGCATCGCCCCATCCATTCCCACAGAAGGTAATGGAACAAGCACACCCAAACCTTCCCTTAATTCCCCCAGCTCAGAAGCCACCAGTGACACAAAACAGTTGTCATTTGGAAGAATATGTGGGGAAACAAGATGGAATAAAGGAGTCTTTGGAAATCCTGGTGTGCTACACACAAAGCTGGGGTGCAAAAGCAAGATTAGGTCAATTTTGTCAATAAAGGGGAAAAAAAATTGTTGCTGCTCCAATGTTTATATAAAATCCTCTTTACTGCCATTAATGGGCCAAAAGTGTAAAGATGGGTTCAGTGTTTGGTCTTCCCATGTGGATACAGCCACACGGGGTTGGTAACACAGGTAATGTCTAGATTACACCATGCCAGGGGAGCAGGTAGGGTTACTGGTCAACAACTTGCTCATGCCAGGTCTGCTGGAGCCCATGAGCATGGGGAACATGTTCCCCAAGCCCCCCGGTGAGCACCAAATCCTGGTGGCTGAGCAGAAGAGCAGGGAAAGGGCCTTGCCCGCCCCAGCCCAACCCAGCTGCCACCAACCTGCACAGTGAAGGAGGATCCAGGCAAGAAAAGGAGGTGCAGGACTTTGTCCAAGGGTATTGCTTGGTGTAAGCAGGGGTGGCAGATGATGCTGTGGGAGGAGAGGAGAGAAAATCAGGCCCTTGCATCTCCTTAAAACAGGATTTAAGGTGAAGTCCTTGGTCCTTTTTTGCCCCAGATGAGGAGCTCAAAGTCAGGAAACCCAAAAGAAACCCAAAACATCAACACTCCTTTAAGGGTATAAATGACGATTTTATTTTTGTTTATTTTAGAATTACTTCATAGGAAGAATTGCTTAAATGTGACCTGTATGCATATTCACCCATCCTACCATTCCACCAGCTTTTAAGGTCAGAGGCCTTCCACAGTCAGAAGCAGGCAAACCTCCCCTTCTTATTTTGAAAAACACCTTCAGTTCCAAAAATTCAGATATCTTTAATGCAGGAGGGTTACACTGAATTAACTATTAATTAGGGTTTCTGAGCCAGCTATAACCCCCTTTTTCCAGAAGACACAGTCATATGTTCTACATTTTGTAATAACTAGGCTGAAAACCTGCATCGCTTACCTCTCTTCTTCTCCAAAGAAACCCAGCCCCCCATCATTGTGACTCTCCTTGGGATTAGGAGTTCTTCTTTTTATTTCTTGCTATTAATGTTTAGAAACTATGAGGGTGTATGATTAATGCAGGTAGAGTGACTTTGATATAGGACAAAGTAGCATTAATTGTATGATATACATTATTTTTAAAACAACTACATTGTCTTCATCTTGCATAATTATCTCTTTGTTGCTGTTAATCAGGATTTCCCAAAGTGGCACACAATAAAAAGCATTAAGGTTTATGTCAGCAGATCCAAATCTGGAATCAAATCTATCTGTACCATCAGGTGCCCATTAGGCTGGTGGAATTGCACATTAAAGACTCTCAGACATTACAGACGGTTTTCTCTTGCAGTAACAGGGAGAAAGGAGAGATTGGAGCTCTGAAAACATACATAGGAAAAGATAGTTCCTGCCCAATCCATTACAGAGAAATTAAGAGAGGGAGAAGAGATGAAATACTCAGCCCTTGACATTTTTGAGCAGTGCCTTAGCAAATTTTCAGAATATCCTGCCAGCATAAAAACATCCTCCGGATTTTTCTCACTCAAATTTTAGCCACAACTTTGCTCTCTGTGAAACTGTAAAATAAAGAAGCTGGGCACTGCTGCATGAAAGGAGCTTCCAGAGGGGCAGGATGTGTCTCATCCCAGCACAGGGACAAGAGTGGCCACTGCCTCACTTCCACATCTGAGAGATGGGATGAGTGTGGAGCAGAGAGGTCCCAGACAGGGGCAGAGCCAAGGCCAAGGGATGCAGAAAACCATCACATCATTAAGGCAGCCAGAGGAGCTGCTGCTCCAGGGCCAAGACGCATTTCCTGGAGGAATGGACAACTGGACACAGGCATCCATGTGGGGTTCTTGTGTAAGATGAGAGCAAAAAGGTCACCAAGTACAAAACTGAAATGGCTGTATGGTAAAATATTTTCTGTGTTCTCTATGTTGTCCATGGTGGATCTAGGTGGGAATTTTTTCCAAGAAACCTACTTAGGGTGGTAGAAACACACAGGCTTCAAGCTTTCTTTTCCCTTCTCTTCTCCCCCCCCCCCCCCAATCTTTTCCTTTTTTCTTTCTTTCCTTCTCTTTGTTTCTTTCTAAGGAAAGATAAAAGAATTTACAAGGGGCACACCTTGCCATCTGCCTCTCCAATTCCCACCTCACCTGCCTGTTCCTCCCATGAGAAACTGTTAATGGGGTGGAAGGAGAATCTGAGTGATCGTTTCCATCACTTCAGCCACACCAACTCCCTGCGATCTGGGCTGTGCTTCTCTTGGAGTGAACAGGAGGAGGAAGGAGCAAGAGCTGGTTCTTATCCTTCTGCAGATGTTCTCAAAGGGCACAGAAGGAGGGTGCAACACGCAGTGAGGCCGGGCAAGGGCCCGACCCAAGCAGGGCTGAGGGGGTTTTCAGAAAAGCAGGAAGGCACATCAGGCCAGAGGAGAAAATGAGCCTGGAGCAGCGAAGTAAGAATGATAATACCAAGCACTTATGTTCAAAGCACTGTACAAATATTAATTAATTAATCCTCAAAGCCCGCTCTGGAGTAGATAAGCAAGTGTTATTATCCCCTTCTTGACGAGGAGTCAGAGGCAGCAAGGTTAAGTGTCACGTCCAAGGCTGCAGGGAAAGGCTTCAGAGAGTGTTTTTAAGGGTATAAACACTCCAAATCCAGCCCTGTGCTTATCCAGGAGTTGGAGTCATGCTGGCAGCAAAGAGGGAGGGTCTGAAGAAGAGCCACCATGGCAGAGAAAGCCTAAACACTCCTGCAGTCACCTTATAACAGTTTTCACTCTCAGCACTCAGCCCTTTAACCTGGCCAAAGATGACCTGGTAGGAGATCAGGAGGAGAGTTAGATGTGTCTTTAGGTCATATTTGGCAGCTCCCAACCACCACCTCTCCTTGCTGTCACCTTGAGCATGTTCAGTTCCTCTGTGACATGTTTGTTACTAACTTAATGATAAACCAGGAAGGAAAATTATTAAATGCATAAAGTTGAGTTCATAACAAATGAAAAAAGAGGCTAATTCTGACTTGCCCATGGTGCTTTCAAGGCTGTGGCCCCAAAAGAGGGAGCTCCACCATCTAGGGAAGCATAAGTGTTGTGTTTCTCATGAAATTCCAACCACCTTGTGCAGGTTTCCCAGCAGAAAATCAATTCTTGAGTGTTTTCCATCTGAAGGAAAAGAGGAAGAAGGGGTCTTTCTGGAACCTGACCCAGAAATCAAGTAACAATGGATCAAGGAACTCCAGTTTGACCCACTCCCCCTGAAAAAGGCTCCAGTTGGAAATGTTTCAGGTTTTGGCCAATCTTTCAAAAGTAATGAATATTTAGAAAAGTGTATAGAAAGAGGAGACAAGGAATATGCAGCCAGGAAAACACTTTTCTCTCAAAAAAAAAAAAAAAAAAAAAAAAAAAAGAGAGAGAAGAAAAGAGTTTATAGGTCAAAGGTGTTTACTGTTCACAATATGGATTAGAGGGGGATTTCAGTGTATTCTGGAGGGATCTGGGGGGAGGTAGCAGGGAAAGGAATTGCCTATAGTGTGCATTTGTTGCTCCAGTTCCTGTACTGACAGCAAAGGAGCTTTGATTGTAAGATGAATTGTGGAGCATGAGCTGCGGTTCTGTTTTTGGACATTGGAATTTTCACCAGCACTTTTGACTTCAGGGAGATCTTTCAGAGATGAGAAAAGTGAAGTGGGTGTAGAGCTGCCAGAAACAATAACAGGAACATTTACCAATTCATCTATCACACACTGTAGCACCATTTACCTTTTACCCTTCCAACTCTAAAGAGTTACTATACAGTTCAAATATCAAATTTTTACTGGATACAGCAAAAATTTGAGAGGATGCAGGGGTAAAAAAGGGACTTATCAACAACAGGACAATGCTTCTAATTTCCTCTACAGCTTGTAAGACATGACCTTATAGGTAAATCTGGTCACTATTTCCCCAATACTCCTTTTAAATACATATTTGCATCACCCCTTGTCAGACCATTTTCCCCACACTCATTGGGGTGTCCTGGGAAGCAACACGAGCATCCAGAAAACCCATCCTGAAATCCTTTTTTTGTAGTAAACTTGGGATGGAAAGTCTTCTAACTTATTCTTTAACCCTATCCTCCATTTTCCTTAGCATTCATAAACATGGGCAAAGAGAGATGTGTTTCCAGGTTTAACGAGCCATTTATAACTAATTACTGAAGCTTATTAAGCACAGCTTTGGCTTAGACATTTTATCCCTACCTTTTCTCTACAGTATTCACCAAAATTTGGCTTCCTAAGAGGAACTAATTGAATTTCATGGTTTACACATTGCTTGCACACTCTCTTTAATCCCCAGCTCTACTTTTTCTCTTACAGATTGTCCCAGAAGAAAGCCAAAACATTAACTTTGTATTTATTGTGTAAATAAAGGTATTTTTAAAAACTCTATCTCCAGGCACACACACACACTGGTTTGGAGCCTCTTCTAATTCTTCAGTGCTCTGGTGCAACTTCATTAAATCAGCAGCCACACAACAGTGTGGAAACTAAAGTGAGATCTTCTACGGGTGGTTATGGACAAACAGGATCAGATCTGCCAGATATTTGTAGGAAATTGGCTTCACCTAAAGATTCAACTCTTCTGTCCATCTCTGCTGGGCACTGGTGAGGCTCCACCTTGGGTGCTGTGTCAAGTTCTGGGCCCCTCATGACAGGAAGGACATTGAGGGGCTGGAGCGTGTCCAGAGAAGGGAACAGAGCTGGGGAAGGGTCTGGAGCACCAGGAGCAGCTGAGGGAGCTGGGGGGGCTCAGCCTGGAGGAAAGGAGGCTCAGAGGGGACCTTCTGGTTCTGCAACTCCCTGACAGGAAGGGGGAGCTGGGGGGTGTCAGGCTCTGCTCCCAGGGAACAAGGGACAGGAGAGCAGGGAACAGCTTCAAGCTGTGCCAGGGGAAGTGCAGGTTGGAACACAGGAGGAATTTATGCCTGGAAAGGGTGGTCAGGCACTAGAAGGGGCTGCCCAGGGAGGTAGTGGAGTCCCCATCTCTGGAGGTGTCCAAGGAAGGACTGGACGTGTCACTCAGTGCTCTGGGCTGGGTGACAAGGTGGGGATGAATCACAGGGTGGGTTTGATGATCTTGGAGGTCTTTTCCAACCCGAATGATTCTGGGGTTCTATGATTTTTTTTGTAGCAAAATCTGGGTGAGTTAACAGTTCAGTGCACTTTGGGAAGCTTTCCTCTTCAAGCTCCTTGAAGAAGCTGACAGGTCCTACCAATGTCTCTGTGGCTGGAGGCAGCAGCTCCTCCCAAAAGTGGAGGGAGTCCTGGGCCTGATGATGTCAAAGAGAATTTGTCTTTGACATCAGGAGAATCAATATTTTACCTTAAACTTGTGCCCTTGTAAGCACTTCTTTAACACCTGGTTTAGCACCTGGCGTTGTCCAGGCAAAACCCCATCTAAGCAATGATACAAACATGACATCTATTACATTAAATGTGAATATTTTTATGTCATGAAACACACAGTTTGTTCTTCCAAGTGTATTTTTAAGGCACTATGAGGGAAGGCACAAGCTGCAGTTCGGCTGTTTGAAGGAGAAGCAGCGCAAGGAGGAATATTCCAGGTAAGTTGTTAATAAATGTGTGTGTGCAGTGTAACAGTTCCAGCCCAAGGCATTTTTAGCAAGTCACAGCAGAGTGCTGCTTGATCTTTACCACAACATTTCCTACAGAAACAGTGTGAGGAAGCTGGCCCGGACTTTCCAGAGGGGCTGAGGAATGGAGGTGACCTACTGAAAAGTTCAAGTGACAATTTCCAACACGAATGGAAACTTTTCCAGTGATCTTCCTCTCTTTTGTTAACTGCACCTTAAAGGCCAGAAAAAGGGATCTCCAAATGGATGAATGATAACAAAAAGCCATCTAGAGATCACATTATTTAAAATTTTGAGGAGAAAAATGTTAAAAGAAACAGCCCTCTCCTCAGTGATAACACAGCTCAAGCCATAAAATCATAACCTAGAATTAACTTCTGCTAACAACAATATATTTGGGTTAATTTTATTTTTCAAGAACACAGCCCATGGGCTGCTGTTGTGCAAATCAGCTTTCCCGGTGCAAATAAAAGTAAAAAAAAATAGACTCAAAAATCATTTTAAAAAATGCAAAATAACATTTTTCTTTTCCATCAAGCCCTGTCTGAATAGCTGAGATGCACCACAATTATCAAATAAATGTCAAAGCAAGCAAAAAAAGCTGAAGCAGCTACTCAGGGCTGGGAAAAATCAGCACTTCCAGTTAGATCTTGGCAGAGGTGGAAGCTGCAGAAGCTGAAATCTCAAAGGAGGGACTCTCAGGTTACCACAGAGATGGGAAGTTCCTACCAATCCCACCTCCAGTAAAAGACTTACATGGGATTCCAATGCATGGGGCTTGTTTTTGCCATCTGCCTGTGGGTGATTTGCATCCAAAGTGGTTGCCAAAACAAATAAATGGATTAAAAAAAGGGAAAAAATATTCCATTGCTTTCAATTCTACAGAAACTATTATTGAGGCAATGGAACAAGTTGCCCAGAGAAAAGCTGGAGAGTATAAACTGATCAACTAAGTTTACTACCCACACCTGTGTTATAATAAACAGCAAAATATGCAGGGAGTGCACTGCTAAATTTGGGTCCTGTGCTACAATTTTTTCTCTCCATAAATTGTTCTAAGGTTAATTTAAATAATATACTTGAAAAACACATAATTGAACACACTTTATTTTTAATCCTATGTTATAAATGTATTTGGACACATTTTGAAAGCTGCAAATAAAATATCCCTTCATTTGTACTTAGAGTCTTAAAATCAGTTTGGGGTAGGCAAAAATGATGATACCTAATATGCTCACTCAGTATCAGTTCTATCTCTGGAGAAAAAACAAGGTGTGTACACTGAAAATATTGCAGAGAGAAATGTTCCTTGAAATACTTTTTGAGGTACCACACAGAATCATGGAATGTTTGAGTTGGAAAGGGCTCTAAAGATCATTTAGTTCTGACCCCTCTGCCATGAGCAGGGACACCTTCCACTAGACCAGGCTCTGTGCAACCTGGCCTTGGACACTTCCAGGGATAGGGCAGCCACAAATTCTCTGGGAAAACACCTCTAGCTGACAGAAGTATGAACTCAACGGTCAGGAACAACACCAAAATCAATAATTCTTGTTATAAGACAGATTTTATGATTTTAAATGCCATAACAAACTCATGGGACAGCACCCTGCCAGGTGCTGGAGAGCATCCCCTGGCAAGGATTCATTGCTTACCGTGCACTTGGAGCCAAGGAATGGGGCTCTGCTCATCCAAGACATGGAGAGTTTGCTTGATCCTCAGAGATGTAGGGATAGAAACATCTCTGCTCCGTTTCTTCCTTTTTCAACTCCCATCTTTGGCATAGTTATGGAAACAGAATAAAATAAAATGGTACAAGAAAGTAATAAAAAGGCAATTTTGCTTCCTGATGGCAAAAGGCCAGAGAGCACTGCCCATTCAGACCTGTATTTTCTACTCCTGTAGGACAAGACAGCCTTAGGGAGAATGAAATGGTCACCAAAGCTCTTCCTAGAGGTGGGAAAAGGGTAGGCTAGGGTAGTTTTTTAGGGTAGTTTTTTAGGGTAGACTAGAAAGCTCAGACAATCATAATTTTCACTGATTTAAACCCACTATATTCAAAAGATAATTAAAAAAAAAATAAAGCATCTAAATACGCTGTTGTTATTTCTTCTATCTCTAAGAAGAAATAGAGAATTAAAAAAACAACCCAACCAAACCAACCAACCAACCAACAACAACAACAAAAAAAAATTAAGCTGAGCTTAATTGCTGCTTTATACCCAAGTCCTAATGAAGCCCAGGGAAAGGCATCAGAAAGGGGAGAGAGGCAGTTCAGGAGCAGCTTTGGGCCCCTTCCCCCTCCTTTCCCCCACCCTCCCCTGCACAAGGTGTGTGACATGATCCCAGTTTTGTAGGAACGAAAGAGAAAAGGCTTTTTTTAAACCAGCTTTGCAGCACTCGGGGATTGCTGATACCAATATCCTCCTCGAAAGCTCCGCCGCGTCCCCCCTTCGCCAAGGCAACCTTTCATTAATTTAGAAAGTATGAGCTCATTAAGCAATTCTGCTCCAAAGTTCCTGGAGTTGAAAAGCCAGGGAATTTCCCCAGGTTCTCAAAACCTTTTGTCAAAAAAAAAAAAAAAAAAAGGGCCAAGTTGCTCCGTATTCCTCTTTAAACAAATAAGGTTAGCTCCCCTTTTGCCATTCACAATTCAACATTCCCACTAAATTAATTTTTCCAAAAGTAATTCAAATAAAAGCTTTGCTGCAGCTACCCTTTTCAGAGCTGCAAGATTGAATAAGGCATCTGAATAAAATTGTGTATTACAGCCTTCTTTAATATTTAAGCATGACATTCATTGATTTGTTTCTTGTTTTCTGCAAACCTTGACAACATGATAAAATAAATCATAAGAAGAAAATATAGTGGTAACATCTTTTATGGACTTCACATAGTCATCAATCTCAAGCTGTGAGTGAATTATCAGTGCAGCAAAAAGATCTATGTTTTAAGAGCTCCAATAGCACACTAGCTAGAGGTTTTTCACAAGCAAACTCAAGGCGAGTGACTGATAAGCATCATTATTGTTTTCTGAGAGTCTAGTTTATAGTGTGTTGTGGAGGTGTTGGCATATATGTTTCAGAAGGAAAGGTTTGATCAATTCTAAGTAGGCATCTACTAACATATAAAAAATATAACAAGGGTTCCTGCTGAGCAGTATTAAAGTACCTATTGCACCATGTCAGCATGACAGGCCCCATGTTGTGTTTTTGATTATATTTAATATAGAATTAACCTTTCTTAATGTAACATATTGTGCATGCAATGGGAGTGAAAAATATTTATTTTGACCAAAAAAAAAAACCCCAAACATCATCCTTATTTAGGTTTTAAGGAATACTTCTTTATTTTCAATTTATAAAACTTCTCATCGTAAAATCGTCGCGGCCCCGAACTGACAGGAAGGAATAAAAGCTTTTTTTTTTCCCCTGTGGTTTGTGAGCTATGGAGGGAAGAAGCCATTAGGGGCATTGGGAACATCTGGGAACAACCATGGGGCAGAAAACAGGGTATTTCAGCAAAATCCAAGGAGACATCCTGTTGGAATTACCAGAAAGACTCCAGCACTCTCCAAGCTGCTGATTTCAGAGGTCAGCACGATGATAGGGATGCACATACCCAAAAGTGGGATCCTTCCGAAAATAATAGGGCTGAGGGGATGGTCTGGAATAATCAAAGGCTGTGAGGAGAAATGTGGAATTAATTCAAAGGGGTAAAGCAGCTGACACTGCTTCATAATGAGGTTATGGAAAGGTATCATCGTTTTGCTGTGAAAAATGCCCCTCCCGAAAGTAACTCTTTCAACAGACTTACAAATGTTTTATATCTGGTAAATGGGCTAATGAAAGCTTTAGGTTTAGAAAGCAGTAGCCTAGGGATTGTAAGAGTAAATATTAAGATGTTTTCTGACAAGCTGAATATATGTGGTTTCCCACAAAATCCCACAGTGCTTTGCACTCCATAAATATCACTCCTCTTCCCTCACAACTTTTACTATATGAAATATGAAGCCACCGTCCACTAAAACATCGCTGTACTTTGCTTGGGCTCCAATCTCAGGCACACATTTATTTACATAGGTTGAATAGCATTCATCACCCCTGTAATTAATGCAGTCAGTCATGAGGGTGTGAAGTATTTCCTTTACCATCCTGTGGCAAAGCGGGACACTGGACTTTTCACGTAAACGAGCACTGAAATCCCCTCAATTAAAAGCAAAAAAAAAGTCAACTTTTAGAGGCCTTTGTAGTTTTGTGTTGATTGGAGGGCGACAAATTCACCGGGCCAAATCTTCAAACTAATTTGCAGGTAAGATAACAGCTAAGTGGTGGCCAGTGGGCTGAGGATTTGGTCGGGTAGGGATGCTCTGAATTATTTACATTCCAGGGTGAAATCACTGTCTCTTTAGGGCTTAGTCCTGTAGGCTCTGTCTGGGCGATACTGTGGACTGGAGGAGGAGACACAATTACTTCCTCCATGTGAAATATTTTAATTTCAATACCAGCTTTTAGCTACCAAGATTCTATTAAAATTATGAGAATGGCAGAAAATGGAGAAAGGAGGAATATGGGCAACACCACCACCTCATCAAGAGGTGATTCAGCTAACAGACTGCATAAGACCCATAAAAAGAGGTAAATATTATTTACATCCATTTTCTTCTTTTGTTGAAATAGCTGTCTGAAAGTTAAGCTTGAAGCAGAGCTCTGGCTCCCTCTCCTCAGGTTATCAGAGCAAGGCCTGCTCAGTAGCAAAATTCACAATCTCCAATGACATCCAAGCTCTGCAAAATGCTTAACTTGGTAAGTGGGGAGATTTTCTTGTAAATTCAATTTTTCTTGTAATTCAATACGGCACCAGAGGTCTCACTTGATGGAAAAGAGGCTCTGTGCTCCTGGAGTGTTTTACAAATATGTAAATATTATACCTAAGCTGCCCCTGCTAATTAAATATGGCACTTTACACAAGCATATTGTTTCCAGTCTCAATGTTCTGGCTTAAATCCATCATCAGTAATTACGTCGTGTCCTTTTAAATTCTTTGCTGCTTTAATTAGCTAAATTATTCTACTTCACTTCCTGTCCCAAACTTCCAGGCAGTGCTGGTGACCCGTCTCTGTGGCTCCTGGGTTGTGTCTGCAGTGGTGGCATCATCACTCGTCCGTGGGGAGGTGGCAACCCCACAGTGATCCGTGGTTCTGGAGTCCTGTCCCTGGATTATCACAACTTACTGAACACATAATAAAATTTTATGCTTATATATATATTTATATCTTACTTATGTTTTTCAAAGCAATTTTATATCATCTCTGCTTTCCTCAAGTGTCTATAATTCATAGTAAATGTAATTAATAGTGTTAAACCTGCAAAGTACTCTGTTCCCAACTCTTATCATTCCTACTTTAGATAAAAGAAGTAATGACCTTATAGAAGTAACAAAAAAGGTCATCAAAACCATCAGACTAAGCAAAATAAATAAGGAATTAGTATCTGTTAAATCCAAAAACGCTTGACCAGAAGAGCACACTGGGCATTTCTGAAGATCCAAGACTGCTCAGAGCTCAAAATTATTAACTTCCAGTTATTTGGATATTAAATTGATGGGTCTCAGGAACATGTGACAGTACCACAGATGAGAGAAACTTGTTCAACTCCAAGAGGATTTCTACTATTAATAAAGATAAAGTAGGGACAAGGTAGGAAGGGAGTGAGCTGCGGTTTAATATACTTATCCTATGAATATTTCTATAAAATCTGTTCAAATTTTTAGTGAAACAAAGTCCTGAATACAAATGGAATATTTATTTTCAATACCAGCTTTTAGCTACCAAGATTCTAGTAAAATTATGCTGGAGAAAAAAAATTAAAGATATGTATCTTGCTAATAAAAATGCACTTTTGTGATGGATGTTGCAGAAGCAGAACCCCCTGTAAATTAGGTCACTTTGACAGCAAACCATCTCCTGAACTCCTTTGTGGGAATTATGTAGGAGACAGGTTTTCTTTTCAAATCTTAATATAAAACTTGGGAGAAGAACAAGTATTCTACCTTATTCACATTCATAAAAAAAATCATAATGTAGCATCAATATTCACTTAATAAAGAGACCATTTACACTGCTGGGCTACTGTTCTTTTGTTTGCCAGGGTTGATTTTTTTCTTTTTTTTTTCTTTTAATCATATGGAGGAGTCAGTGCAGCAACATCTGTGACTTGTCAGTCATTTAATTAACCAAAGAAAAGCTAGCTATTCATTTTATTTCTGTATATGTTAATGCTAAAAACTAATAGAAAACAGCTAGTAAATTGTCCTCTGCATATATTGGACACAGCAACAATTACTCTGGCAGAGAAGATATAATAAAAGAGGAAATTTTAATAGTATTCTTATTCTATTTATTCTCAGGGGCTTCTGTTTCAAGGTACTGTAGAAATTAACAATTATTTCTTTTCATTGTTTTTGATGATCTTTTTCTATTATAGCCCTACCAGACTTCAAATAAAATATAATTTGAACTTTCGTTTTTGTATTAAATTTTCTGGGGCATCTTGAGATTTCCTTTCTGGCTGGTTATGGGGAGGTCCTGAGAAGGTTCAGAAAAATAAGCAGCAACTGTTTCTTTCAGACAGCTGGTTAAAGCATGTCAGTTATTAGTACAATCAAGATAACTCAGCTTAAACCGAGAACTTTCACATAATACAATAATTTACTTTTCCAGCGTTCATTTTATTGACAAATATGTCTTTCCCATATTTTCGGAATGTCTGTCATATGATATGTCTAAATACTTGCTATTGCTCTGCTATATAAAGCAATTAACTGACTTTATACAGCAAATTGTCAAAGGATTTCCCCCGAAAGCTTGGGGAAATCTAACATACGGAACTATTCTCCAATTTATTGACATGCTACGATGGTGAAAAAAGTAGGACATCAATAAACAGCTTTAGCTGGAAAACTGAAATCTGATTATAAGTATTGGGAGCTGGAGACCAGAGCCTCAATTAAAATACATAGCATGGCTTTATTTTAAAATAGAAAGGTGCTATATTTTAATGGGGAGAAAGGCAGGGCTTGGTGAAGTGTAGGAATGCAGCAGTGTGGAGTTTTACACCCAAAGTGTCCCATGGGTCTATCTGAACTGGAAGCAGGTTCAGCTCCTCATCCCAGATCATTCCTCTGGCTCTGGGAAGCGCAGGAAAAGCATCTTTAGGATTTAGTGCAGGGAGTGATCTCGTTTCTCTGTCAAGGGCAGAGTGATGGGATGACAGGAAAGCTGGTAAAACCATACAGGACTGGCCCTGGATGGACTTTTCACCCATAAGGAAAGACCTTCTACTTACTGCAGAGCCCAAATACCCTAAAACAGTAGGTTTGGACATTTTGGTCTAAGAAAAACAATCAAAGCCTAACCATCTGGGTTTTATACAGCAGATATTGATTAGGGTCAAAATAAATTACTTAAGAATGTAGATTAAATAGCTGAGTAAGTTGTGGAGCACTCAAAGGAATCTCCAAAAGTAGCCTGAAATCTCCGTAATATAAGAATATCAGAATCCTAGGATCATTAAGATTGGAAAACACCTCTAAGATCAATCTAACCTTTGACTGACTACTACCAAAAATTCAGGAACAGACTAAAAATAAAGCAAATCACAGATTTTACTGGATCGACCAGGAAAAAAAAATAGAGGAAGAATAAAATTAAAAAAAAAAAAAAAGAAAAAATAAAAGATATGTTTCAATAAGTTAATTTTTTATAAACTGAAGGGAAATTTCCTTCCTGAGTCTTAGATTCACTATTTTTTAGCAAAACAGTCTGTGCTGTGCCACTGGTGATACCTCACCTACAGTGCTGAGAGGACAAGGAAGGGCTGCTGAGACTGGCTGGGAATAACTGTTTTGTTAACAAATTATCTGCCTACACACAGTTCTTACATCTGTGTAACCTGAGTTTTTCAACACCTTTTTCTGGTCTTTCCTTTTGTGTCACCGCTGATTTTTACGTTCATTTGCACCTTGCTTTTGTCTGCAAACCCTTTTGTTGAATTTTGGGGTTGGTTTGGGTTCCACCAGCATGGAAGGAGTGATAGGAGCTTGATCTTGGAATAATACAAAAAATAAAGAGGAAAAAAGAGGAGGAAGAAACTCCAAAATGAGCTGTAGCTGTTCCTTTGGAAGCAACCCCCTCTGATGAAATGTATTTGTACGTGTCAGGAGCCCAGTGCCACCTTCACTGTATTGTTAATATTCTGGTTATCATGCAAGGAGTCATTGATGAACAAGTTTAAGCAGTGTGCAAACAACGTTACCTGCTGGGAAGTGTTAAGGTACCCATCATACCATGTCAACTTGACAGGCCTCATGTTGTGTTTCTGATTATATTTAGTCATATAAAATTAACTTTTCCTAATGTAACGTGTTGGGAAGGCGACGTGGACACAACAAGAGTTATTTAGGTTCAAACCTATTTGTATTCAGATTTACTAATGAGAATCACAACCTGATCAAAATCCCCGACTCATTTAACGCGTTTATGGAGCAACAGGGCTGGAGAGCCTCGAGCCCTAATCCATGTGAGAGGTGATAAAGCAGGAGGGCTTTGCTGATATTTCTGTTGTCCAGCAGTGCCAGCTCAGGGTTCAACACAGTTCCTATCTGTATACAGCAAGACTGGAGCTGTCTCTGACTTGTTTGGTGCTGTGCTCACTTCCAGGTGGATTTTTCAGAGTTATTTAGCATATTTTTTTAGGAAATGGCAGTGGCTGCTGGCTCCCAGTCATTTTTTCTTTTTTCTTTTTTCTTTTTTTCTTTTTTCTTTTTTCTTTTTTCTTTTTTCTTTTTTCTTTTTTCTTTTTTCTTTTTTCTTTTTTCTTTTTTC
>NW_020955343.1:932907-979881 GCF_003031625.1 Empidonax traillii | reverse complement strand
TTTTTTCCTTTTTATTTATTTTTATGATAATCTTTTTGGTGTTTTCAGATCAGCCATAGCATTCATATATTCCTTGGAATGCCCTACTGTGAGAGACAATATCACAGTAAGAAATAATATAATATCCCAAGCCAAAGGAAAAACCAGACCAGAGGAGTTGGTACTACTTTCCCTCAAAGTAGTGGCTAAACCAGTCTAAGAGTCATCAAAGAACTTTGATTAAGATAAAAGCAAAAAAATGTGTCATATCTAAACCAACCAGAAAAACCTACCAGCACTCACAGGCAGAAGCTTTGGTTCCCTTTTGGTTTTCGCCACTGCAAATTCAAGGTTCAGTGCCTGATCCCTGCCCACTGGCTGTTGGGCAAAGGACCAGGATTTATTAATTATTGGAAAAGCCAAGACGGGGACCTTCCTAATTAAAGTCTCAATGTGCAACTTCTCATTTTCGACTCCTTGCAAGCTCGCTGCACCTGTGTCTGCTCAGATGACACTCAACCCTCAGCCTGAAACTGGAATCTTGGAAATTAGGGGGGGAAATGCAATTAAAAAAAAAAAATCTTCATCTGCTTGTGCAGAAAAAAATGAAGCTGAAAAAGGGTGCAATCATCCAATTCAGTGAAGAGGGTGATACAAAAATACCTTTTTTTTTATTAATGTTGTTGAGGCTTAAAGGATGAAATTTGGCATGGAAGCCTTGGATGAAACAAATTGACTGATTTATGGGGAATTGAAAATTGCTTCCCACACTGGCTCATTAATGGCTAAATTGGGCTAAATTTGGCTTAGTCCTCATGCAACAACATTCCATTGCTGTGGAATACTCTGGATGTCCAGCAATGCAACCTCTGAATTTCTAGCAGCATTTAAGGCTGCATGAAACTCATAATTACTATGGAAAATAAAATAATTAAAAACATTAAAGGAATATTCTTTGTGTGAAATGTAGGCAGCAAACATGACGTTGGGAGATGATCAGGATCTGGGGCAACATTTTTCTTTATGACCAAGACCTTCAACAACAGTTTTATAAGAAGAAGAATTATTTTTTAAGATAAAGAACAAATTTTTAAGAAAAATCGTATTTCTTCTTATCCTTGCATTACAGTGACAGCAAAAAAGGACAGGTTTTTGTCACTTTAAATGATTCTACCATGAAGTAAATCCCCAATTTACAAAAGTTTAGGACATCAGTGGGAATAAAAGGTTCTGCTGTTTAATTAAAATGTACTTCATGGCTGGAAATCAGCATTCAAAGTGCCCAGAACTTACAACAGCGGCAACAAACGAGTTTGTGCTTTGTGCTGCGATTTACTGCTCCAGCTCTGCCTTCAGCCTGCCTTCTGATGTTGCAGGGAACGGGCTGGAAATTAAATCCATGCCTAATATGCTTAACTTGTGCAGGCAAATGAAAGAGCACCCGCTCCATTCTCCGGGTGCTGCTCCCCTGCATGGGCTGGGGCTGCCAAGGAGCCTCCACGGGCAGAAGGCAACAGCTTGGGCAGGGAGTATAAATATTTTAATATATAATGGGGGTAATTTGTCCTGGTTAGAGGAATATCTGACCAGATCAGAGGGATGGGAAGAGGGAATTGAAAGGGGAAGGCAAGGCAAAGGAATGGAAGGGGAAGGGCAGGGACAGGGAAGGGGAGGGGAGGGAAGGGAAAGGAAAGGAAGGAAAAGGAAGGGAAAGGAGAAAATTAGAGTAAACTCTTAAAATATGTCAGCGAGAGAAACAGGTAACGGCACTGTGAGCAGTTGGTGCTGAGGAGCTCATCCCCAGGGCTTGACCAGTTCATCTCCCTCCTTTCCTGCAGTTACGTGGGGGCTTCAAGCTTGGACCCCACCAGATCAAAGTACCAATCAGTTTGGTTTCGTTTTCTGCAGTGTTACATGTTATGTATTTTAAAAAAACCCCAAACATTAAATATAATCCAAACGTTGCAGAATAGATTTTAGAAGTCACTAATCAGTGAAATGGTCACTGTCTGCAAAGTCAGGTATTTCTAGACTTGAAAGAAGAACTATGAAAATTAAAGAGTTTTATAGTAATATTGGGATGAGTATGTTGTAACAGCAGAGATCCTCATTATCTCTGCTGACTGCTCAGCAGGAGACACACCCTGGTTATATTGTGATCCTGATTCCAGTCATGAGGAAAGAGATGAAGGTGAGACTCAGATTCACAGATGAGTAGAAAACTCACTGCCTGTGTTAACATACTTAGGGAAGTGACCCACTAGTGGAACTTGGGGCAATATAGATGGATAAGGAAAGGAATTAAGGGCTGCTGGATAACAACAAGCACATGCATGAGAGTATTGGTTTCTGTAGCCTCATAACAGAGAAGGGATGCTGCTAGAGCACTGTTTCAAAGAATGTGCCAATTTAGGAAGCCAAATAAATTTTTTTTTTTAAACTTTCACCCAGGAAGGTAGTGATGAGGAACCCATCTGTGTTCGGCTTGCCTTCACCTCTGTTTGAAAAATACAGAAAAACACAGTGATATTACCAGTACTAATGTGAGCAGAGCTCAATCCGCAAGGGAATAGGTGCACGAATGTGGGTGCACACAAATGTAAGCCCCAGTTCAAGAATGTGTCCCTTGTTGCCTGAAGGGAAAAAAAAAAAACAAAAACAAACCCTCTTGGCAAGTGGAGAATGCATTATCTCAGTAATATAGCTGGGAGATACCGGAGGAAATTTCAGCATCAAATATTTGTACATGGGTCCAATTTATTAAAAGCAAATATTGACCATTCAGTCCTTAAATATTTTAAATAATTTATTCTAAATATTTTGATACCGAAGTAAATTAATGCTAAAGCATTTCTTTGTTTGTGCCAAATCAGTGCTTCCCAGTAGGAAGTTAGTCCATCCTTGCAAGCAAGCTTTCCCTCTCAGTAGGCAGTCCATTTCTGCAGAGTGCCATTAACTTAATTTCAAAAAGAACCAGTAAAGGTATATGGAGCAGGCAGTAATAGCATGGAAAATATCCAAAATTACTAGACCCCAGCAACAGAACTTGGATGCCGTTTTCATGCACTAATAATTTGTAGTTTACATATTGAAGGTAACTATAAACTGACTACTTCCTTGGTTAAGTCTTGCAGGTAATTGCAAATATGTTGTTAGTGCTGTACCTTTCCCCATGCGAGAGCAGCATCTCCAGGAAAAGGAACAGAAAGCACAGTTTTCACTCTATTATCAAGAAAAGATACATAGTTTCTTTGTCAGCAACAATATTAAATTTACTTATGATCAAACTATAAAAGTGCAGCGATTTTCAAGATAGATTTCATAAGTAGAAATTGCAGCATTCTGGACACTCTTGGCTATCATTTAAGTCAAATCTTGTCTTAATAATGCAGATTTGATGAATAAGTTTCAGTGCATGCATGGAAAATTGTATGTTTCAAATCAGAAAAGTTTTTCTGAACTCTATTTTGGCTGAGAAATTTAGTGCATGGAAAGAACAGCAGCGACAAAACAACGTTATTTACTCTTGGATGTAATCCAAAGTCATTTCTATGACAAGTGGGACAGAGAGACTTTTTCTGGTCCTTGAAAGGTTTTCCTGAAGAATTCGGCATTTCTGCATTTCTACTGCCCCAAGAGCTCCTGATTGGATTGTTTTCATACAAAAACCAATAGCAAAAAGTAGGCTGGACTTAAAAAGAAGATGATTAAAGAAGGTGGTCTTCCTTTATCTCTGAGTTTAGCAACAGCCCAGCTCTCAAACCCCTGGTACTGCTCAGTCTGATCATGGTGATAGACTTTTGGACATTGTACCCACCAGTTTTCCTCCAGTTAATCCAGGGGAGAGACAGATGCTTTGGTAGGTGATGGGAGGACCTGCTCCCATCTGGCTAAAACCAAAGAAAAAGACCTCCTGGTTTCACTGCTCTTTGCATCAGGAATTTTCCAAGCAGGTCTAGGAGCAGAAGCCCTGGGAAAGGCTTCCAGCCACTGGAGTTCACACACCTCATTTATGCCAATCAGCTGGTTTTGGCAGCTCTACTCACAGAATCTACATTTCACAGTTCAACTCATAATTTAAGAAATTTCAACCCTTGAGTCTGTGATGTTCTTTAAACTCACCCATGTATGTCCTGTTGGACATTTAAGGGTCCTGGAATCACTCTGGTTTCAAATCACTTACATTATTGCAAAAAAAGGTTTGTGCCTCCTTTAGGGTGCTTTTTCAGGACTTTTTCTGATAGACATAATCATGGATCAAGATCAGCAATTAAATATGTCAATTCCTCATCTTTTGTGGAAGCCACTAGGATCTGGTAAACCAAAAAAAACCTGCCCTGGGACCACTGAGGTGGCACTGTTAGGAATATTTGGAAAGAAAAAATCAGAAAGAGTGTGAGAGACTGAGATCATCTCTTGAAAAATGAGCAGTTTGCACACATTTAGCTGTGGCCCAGGTTTTCCCAGCTGTGCCAAGTGGAGATCTTGCAGTTGGCAGAGCAGGCAGGTAGTGGGAACTGCAGTGCTGGGCCAGCTCACCTGCTACGAACATTACACATTCAATTTTGGTCAGGAGAGCAGGAGCCAGCATAACAAATTAGGAAATGTGATCTGTACTCCGCAGGACAGCATTGCTGCCCTCAGAAAAGACATCCAGTGAGAAGGTTATTCAGTGAGTAGAAAGGATATTAATAAACAATCCTTTTGCTCGTTGAGAGTTCACAGCAAAAGGCACTTTTGGCCTAATATTTTAGTTAACCGGATAAATTGACTTACAATAGGCAAAAGGTTTATAGCAAGGATCTCAGACTGAGTGCCTTTGTTCACCTTCCCTGCATCCAAGGCCAGACTGGACAGGGCTTGGAGCAAAGTGGTCTAGTGGGACGTGTCCCTGCAACAGCCGGGGGTTGGAACTGGAAACTGGATGATCTTAAATGTCCCTTCTGTAGCCATTCTATAATTTCTATAATCTATATTTCTATATTCTACAACCATTCTGTAATTCTAGGATATAGCAGCCTCAACGACCTCAAGAAATCTGACATTAAAAGGAAGTTAAAGTCTTTCACATTCTGGAGGTATCTTATGCCTCTGGATTCAATGCCCTGTTAAAGAAAAGTTCAGTTCTTTCCAAACCTAAGGAAAGTGGCTTTTTGCAGCTCAGTGTTGGACATGGACTCATTCTCTCTTCCATGAAGATGTTCCTGTGCCTTCCTGTAGATTCACTGACCCACCCTGACCCTGCTCCTCCCCTGGGCACGGGGAGGGGAGAAGGATGTAAAGGCTGAGAACAGAAGCACAAAGTCCTCACCCTCCCATCGGGATGCCCTGTAGGCAGCAGAGGAAATGGAGTAAGTACAAGTAAAATTGGATTTAATAATTGCCACTAATAAAGGGGCAAGTGCATAGAGCCAGTTACTCTGCTGTCGGCAAAATTAATTGCTCAAGGCACATTAACAGTGTATTAGTTAACACATACACAGTGAGTAAATTGTAATTAAGCTAACTAACTAAATAGTAAATACATAGATGTGGATGACAATCACTCCTTGTAAAAATCCTTTACACACCAGTGAGAATTACTGGCTTACACAATCTAAACCAAAACAATCAAAACTCATGCACATATCTTTTAATCTTTAAAATGGTTCAGACAGGTATTTTTATTTTTTTTTCAATTGGTAAATGAAAGAATGATGTCATACAGCAGCATTAAGTACTATTAAACGGGCCATAACTAACATTGGCTGCATAAATTATCCATAAGCTGACACTTTTATGCACTTGGTGAAGAATTGCTTCATGGGTTATGCAATCTTTTCCAAAACAAGTTCCAAAGAATAACATCACTAGTTATGTTTCATAGCTACAAATTGGTAACTGAATTAACATTCATTTATTAAGTTTACATGGAGAACTCCTCTAATTCAAACGTTTGCAGATTATAATTTATTTTTATCTGAGGTATAATTTTTCATATCTTGTTTTTGCCAAAGTCAATACAACCTCAGCCAAACTCTCTTTCCAGTTCTCCATTTGTACCCTCCTGTTCTTGGCTACTTACCTAGATGAGTCTTTTCTAGCTGGGAAGGTAAATAAATGAGCTTGGTTCACCAAAAAACCAGTAATTTGCAAAATTCTGATTTTCAGACTCCTATTTCCTGAGTTAATATTGACAAATTTAGTATCCTACTCTCGCAATTTAATAAAAAAAAATAGAAGTCAGAATCACTTTTGCACATATGGAAGTTGAACAACTGATCTGCCAGGAGGGAGATTTTGAGTATGGCTATTTTTTTAACAATCTATTTTATTTCTCCTATCCCAGTTTAATCTGTGAGTCAAATATTGGTGTGGTGTTGAGTGGGACAGTATGAAAAGAGTTTTTTTCTATGGCACAATGGGACACCATAGGAGGTGACGCTATTATAAATTTGTCTTTGATAGGTGGTTAAAAAACTTCATGGAACTAGTAATAGAAAATAAGCTCGGATCGAGCTGATTCATTTCAAATTAAATGGAAAGGCAAATAAAGTCACATAAGTTCAGTTTTCCTACAGCAAAAGGAGAAAAGGGATTAAGTGCCAAGGCATGAAGTAGATGGACTGCAGAGATCAGAGAGCAGGAGGTCACAACTCCTACATCCCTGGAAAGGTGGACAAGTTCAGTAGAGAGAACCTCAGGGATCCTGCTGTCCCAGGGTCCTACGAGGTACAGATACAGGTTGTTCTGCTGCAAGATTATATTTAATCAGTCACACTAAATGATCCTTTCATGCACAGCGTTGTGCAGTCCATTTTCTACTTGTTCCATATGGTTTTGTCTTGCCAAACTCTGAAAATTAATTGTTTCTTAAAATTGAAAATAAAAAGCATGCTAGAGAATAAATCCACGCTATCTCATTGCAAAAACATTTTACCAATTCTCTTTCTTTGACCATTTAAGCATTGGAAGACGCTGCCCAGGGAGGTGGTAGAGGTGTCCCTGGAGGTGTTTGAGGAATGACTGGATGTGGCAGTGCTCTGGGCTGGGTGACAGGATGTGGATCAGTCAAAGACGAGAATTGATCAAAGGTGGGAGCTGATGATCTTGGAGGTCTTTTCCAACTTCAGCCATTTCGTGATTCTGTGATTCTATCACTCTATTAAACCTATTTCAAGTGTCTATGTGCTGATGGTTAAACAGGGTTAGACAAAGTAAGACCAAGGGCCAGAAACAACCAGGTGAGGCTCTTTGACCTGTGGCAGGCAGGAAACCAGGTAACCAGGAATGACTGAATACTTTGGATCTATTAAACCTGTTAAACACGGCTTAAGTTTGGACTCCACAGATAAAATCATTACAAAGTATGTCTTGCATGGATTAAAGGGAGAGGGAAATAAAATATATATTAAAAAGGCATCAAGACTGAAGTTATTCTTTAACCTCTATGGTTTAAGGTTTTTCTCAAAGTCTGATGATACCTGATCATTTTTCTGATTTAATTTAGGTTGGCCTGGGCCAGGGAGGCCCTGCTTCTTCATAGACAATTTCCATACATGGGATAAGGATCTCTCAACCAAATCCAAGAAGCCTCTCCTAAACAACATAACTACCATTCAGGAAAGAAAAAATTGTGAGTTTATAAGACTTTGTTTTTAAAAATCCATAGCTTAGCCTAAAGAAACACTGGAGTTTTATGTAAAAACTTGATTTCTTGTTTGCTTTTTTTTTTTGTTATTTTATTTTACCTTCTTTCCATTGCAAAAGCAGAGTTGTCACAGTAAAGATGTGTTGATGCCTTTTAGCCTGTCACTGGAAAAAAAATAATTATAAATCTGCCAAATACCACAAAAAGTTGAATTTAACTATTCTGTTTCTCTGTTTTCATAATTCCAGGGTGAACTTCAAAACCTTGTGGGACTATTTATAGGAGGCAGTAGGGATTCTATTCCTTCAACAAGAAAACCAAAGATATAAAATATGGCAAAGCTATGTTGAGAAGACTTCAAGATACGACATGGAAAATATTATATATATTGCTCCAAAAATGAGTACTTCTAAAAAGCAGTTTGAGGATATTATTTTGTTTTTTGTTTTTTGTTTTTTTTCATTGTTTCTTGTAGCTGCCATCTAATCCAATGGATTAGATCATCCAGGGCTCTAAATGAAACACAGAAATTCCTTTCTTTGTCAGTGCTGGAGAACACACCACTCAGGGTCCCAGCTGGATCTGTCCTGGATCTGATACTGTTCAATATTTCATTAACAACTTGGATGACAGAAGAGAGAGTAGACTTTGGATGACACCGAGCTGGGAAAGATAGCAAGTATTAAAATTCCAAATTATTTTGGAGCACCCATTCTAATGATGACATTTAATAAAGAGAAGTGTGAGGCACTATATATAGGAAGAAAAATCCAATCCACACAAATATAAGGGTGGAATTTTGCAGAAAGTGAGGCTACAAGAGACCTCAGAATTTTTATGAGTCAACACATCCATCACTGTTAGAAAAAGGCAAATGACTTTGTAGGATCTCTGCAGAGCACCATTAAAACCTTAACAAAAATAAAATGCCCATTTCTTGTCATTAGCCTTTAGAAAAAGAAAAACTGGGGAAAGCGCAGAGGAAAATAATAAGAAATTATAGACATTTGAGAAAAGCTGTGATGAATTTGCTTAGTCTAGAAAGAGAAAGGGGACCCTCATTACTATTTTTATTTTAAAGATATTTATGTATGTGCATATGAAAACATATATATATATAAATCATTACCTTAAATAGGGTGACAAGCATTTTTTTCCATGTCCAAACAGGGCTGGACAAGAAGTAACAGGTTTTAGCTTGCAGAAAGGGAGCTTTTCTATCTGAAAGGATAATTAGGCACTGGAGCAAATTACCATGGGAGATTGTGAAACTCACTGGCAATTTTGAGGAACAGATTAGACATACATCTGCCAACACTCATGTAATTTTAGTTGGTCCTGGTCCAGGGCACAGAAGGAAAAGGGCCCAGATCCATGTTGCCTGATGGGAGAGACACCTAACTCCGGGAACTGACCGTCCTGGGAACATCTGATGGACCATTTTAAGGGCAGAGGTGTTAAATTGTGTGATTGTAGGGCCAGGGGTGACTGCATTCCTCAACCACTTGCTGGAGTCAGCTGGAATCAATCTGGATATGGGCATATTCCAGCATGGAATCCAGCTTAACATCCCTTCCACCCCACAATTTGTCAGGGCTTCGCTATATATTAAATCACATATCCTGAATGGAAACCAACCCTCAACACAGAGTGCAAGGTGGACATCCAGGATATATAGATTTAATTTTGCATATGTCCTTCTATCTGAAAGCATCACTTCTGCATCCAAAACTACAGGTTTCAGACCACTGAAGTCAATATAACAACCTACATTTTAAAATAGAGAGTTCCAGTTTATAAAAGAGACTTGCAGATTAAAATAAAGCGTTACAGTTCTAGTTTAAAATAAAGACTTGCAGTTTAAAAAAAAATCCTTGCAAGTTCAATCTCAGCCATTTGTTTAATATTCAGCAGTCAATTAAAAATTAGGGTGTCAAAACCGAAAGTGGTTCTGTACTTGAAAATAAAGTGGGTTTTGTCATAGCAGCTGTACCTGGGTACCTCCAGCTTCCAGAGACATCCATCAAAATCCCAGCAGGATTCCTTGGCACGATGTCGCAAAGAAATCAAAATTTTCAAGCATTTCCTCCTCCTTTTATGATTTTGTGTCTACTGCATTAAAACTCAAGAAAAACCCATGTACATCAGGGGGATGTTCCCTAAACAAGAGGCTGGGCTTAAAGCGCCTGTCCAGGAATTCTGCCCTTTGCTGCCACACTAAATGCTCCTACACGGCTCCTCTCTGGCCACGCTCGTGCCCATCTGCTCAGATGGCCCAGCGCCCGTGGCAGGTCGGCTGCCAACTTCCCTGGGTCAGGAATGCCAAGCTATGACAGCAGTAGATGGACAACCTGCCTCACACTGCCCTTATCTCCCTTCCAAAATCCTTCTCAGGATGGTTCCGTGCATCAGGTAGCGAACACAAAGTACCTGAAGGGTGGAGGACGGGAAACATAAAAGGTTTGGGTGTATTTGCTCTTTCCAAAAAAAAAAAAAAAAAATCAAGCTTCTAGGAAACATATAAAGGCCGTTTGGGATATAAGATGTTATAAAAATATTACCCATAGGAATGCTCTGAAAGTAAACCTTTGGCAGGGTTTCAGTAGCTGCATTAGGCAACTCGTAGGCAAAGGATTGCTCCCAGCTCTTCCTGGCCAGGACTTGCGTTTGTGTGGGAAGTGCCTCCCTTCTTTTAGACTAATTAATAAACCAACAGTATTGACAGACTGTATCACCCAGAATGGGGTCAGTGCATCAGTGCACAGCATGTCGTCGAGGATGCCCAGCTCCATCCCGGCCCAGGAGCAGCTCCTGCTCTGCCCAGGTGAGGGGAGAGGGAAGCTGGTACCTCAATGTGTTTGGACACACTTGGGGGCAGCCTCAGATGAGTGAGGTTAGGGGCAGTGAGGTGAATCTCCCTCAGACAAAACCACATGGGAAGACCTCTGTCCCAGCTGTGAGATCACAGAATCCCACTATCACTGAGGCTGGGAAAACCCTCCCAGCCAGGAAGAATTTCCTCCTGTGTTCCAATCTGAATCTCCCCTGGCACAGCTCGAGGCTATAAAGCCTCAAAGGATGGGATGTGACAGAAGGAGGAGCTCTCCTATTTGTGTCCCTCATCCTTTCTTCTCTCTATAGCTCCTGGAAGCCACAGAGCCTCTCAAAACATGCAGCCTCTGCTGGGGCCCATGTGGGATTTCAGGGGGGGATGGTGGAACAAAATCAGCTTTCCATTATTTCCATTCACTTACGGAGAAAAAAAATCCAGGTGTGGTGTAAATGGTCTCCACCAATACAGAAAAGGGCACTGGGTGTCAGCACGAGTATAAATAGTCCTGGCTGAGAGCACAATAGCTCTGCCTGAGCTCTCAGGAAAGAGCCAATAAAGACATTTGGAGATTTCAGAGCATAAATCACTGTCAGGAAGCAAGACCATGTTTTCCTGGTGGAAACACCAGGAGCAGTTTAGTGTTCTACTCCTGCACCTGAAAATCGGGTATTTTACATGCTAAACATCATCAGTAAGAGAAGATTTTAGGCTGGAAGAGCAGCTCAGACACTTGTGGTTTTACCTCCAGGACAAAACATATACATGGGAGTCTTGGAGGAGGGGCCAGGGACTCAATAGTCGCGTAGACCAAAGTCTGAGTCTTCCCACCCCCCAGTGATTTTTATGCATATAAATAAAATATTTCAATCTGTCATTCAAAGCTTTTCCACAATAAAGTTGATGCACATTAAATGCCAGTCAAGCTGATGAAAAAAACTACTGATGAGAAATCCATGTCCCTAGAAAAGGAGTAGATGTGGTGACATTTTACTGGGTGCTTTTTTGTTTGGGATTGCTGGAAGATGTGGAAGTCCCAGGGTTAGGGCAAACTTAATTGTAGAATGAGGAAATTAACCAAAAAATGATTGTTTCACTTTGTTGTGATGCCTTTGCAAAAGCCTGAGACAGGTATACAATATCCACTATCCACTATCCTACTATGAGAAATGGCCAGAGATTTCCTGGTAAAGAAGAAGAAGAAGAAGAAAAAAAAGTAAAAATTTAGAAAAAGAGCTGTCATAATTAACACCTGGTTGTGTAAAGAAAAGTGGACCAACTTCAGTGACTACTAAAAATTAAGTGTGAGCAACTAGACATGTTTTAAATGATCAGAGCTGTCCATGTAAGGATGGTCTCCTCCAGGTGCAGCACTTGATGCCTTCCAGCCCATGCCACCTCTGTGGCGTGGCATGTAATGCCACCCAAAATCAAAAACTGAATTCAACTCAGTATTTAATTCCTGAAAATGGACTGTGTCTAAAATACCAGCTCATGGTCATGTTTGCTCCCTAAGCCAAGGGGAAGCACAGGTTGGATGGGGCTTGGAGCAATCTGGTCTAGTGGAAGGTATCCCTGCACATGGCAGGGGGTTGGAATTAGAAGATCTTGAGGGTGACTTCCAATCCAAAGCAGTTTGTGATTCCCATGTGAACTCTAAAAACTCTCACACTTTCCCTTGGCAGGGACAACTCTTCTGATCTTTGTCCCCCAAAAAAGAGGGAGCAGTAAACGAGAACAAGCAGAGTCATGTTGAAATAGTGTTAATATAATCTCCAGGAGGGAATACCTTCCCGAGGAACCATGTGGAAAATGCCCCTGGAGCAGGACCCCAAGGCACAGCCTCCAGCCCTAAGCCCACACGTGCGCGTTCTCAGCCATGTAGAAAATTACCCCCAGCAAAGCTGGTCACGTATTGAACACCACATTCCCGGCTGTTTCCAGGAGCCTGACATGCAGAAGGTGGACACAGGGAGACAGAACGAGTGTAGATCATTACAGGAACCACAGAGGGCGAAGCTGTGAGTGATGGCGCCGTAATGGAAAGGCGGGAGTGTGACAGCGGGGACTGAGCCACCGCTCAGAGACACCCAGGGAAACCAGCCCATCCCATAACTCATCATTGATCCCACTTCTGATCCGACCTCGGAGCACGCCTGCTTGCCTTTTAGGCTCACCACCTGTGACATTCATTGGAAATTAAGGGGACAAGGTGAAAGTGTAAACCAACAAAAACAGACATATGGATTGAATAACCCTTCTGTGTTTCCTGTATCTGTGTTCACCTTCCCCTGTGATCATCTCCTTTTAAATCATTTCTTATTATATATATTTCCATAGCATAAGAGCTCAAAACTGAGATGAAAGCTCCACTGGCTCAGCACCATCACAGGAACCAATTTCTGCCTCACAGAGAACCCAAACCAAGGTTTTGGGGGTGGGGGGGGGAAATGTGGATATGGGGGTGAGTTGCCCAAGCTGACATCTGGGCCTGGGCACAGGTCTGTATGGCAGTGTGGCTGAGGGCACAGCAATGCTTTCCATTCTTCTCAGCCATACAAGTAAAGGAAACCATCCTGCTTTATTTTATTAAAGTTATATGTTATTCAGGAATTCTGTGTTGCTGTTATTCTGCCTGCTTAGTCTGGCAGTCTAAGTATATTTGAAAACCAATAAAATAAAATATTACCAAAAAACATAATACTCTAGAAATCCACTCCCTTCTGTAATTACAGTTTAATGTCTAACATACTTTGTGCTTCACATTCAGCAAACTTTGATACAGTACTTAGACTGAAATTATGGTGCACCAGAGTAACATACATTTGCTGGCAATGAAAATGGGAAATAATTTCTCTTTTATAATTAGGGGATGTCTGCAGGATGGAGGTGCTATTTGTTTGTCATCACAGAATATGCCTGCCTTGTGTCAGGCAATCAGTTTGACATGTGGAGTTAACTTTAGGTTATCCAGACCAGGCACATGCATTTGTTCTCCATTTTCTCTACTGTCTCCCAGCAAGCCAAACCTTTCCTAGGCATGTTATACAGAAAGGCAACGTTTTCTTGTAAGGAACTTTTGTTTGCTGTTTTTTCAATCTCTTATTCTCAAAACACTCTCATAGCAAAACCACAAAGAGGCATATTCCTGATCCACATGAACTAGGAGACCACAAGCTTTGACAATCAAAATAATAAAAATTGCTGCTGTATAATGCTGGGGGGAAACTTGGGGTTTGCTCTTTTGCCAGCATTTGTGGCATATTTCTAGACGTGATGTTGGTAATATAGACCGTGTGAACAAAGTTTGGAAGGCAACATCTTTTAATTGAATGGCTCCAGCAGTAATTATTATTTGCTCTCTTGTTAATTAACAATTTACAAATGGCAGCCAGCACAGTATGGTTAAATTACTTCTTCAAGATGACTTAAAGCTGGAAAAGAGTTGCAATTATGTTCTATCAAAATTTTTCACTTTTTTTTACTGGCAGTTTCTCTTTGACTCTGTAAGAGAAGTTAGAGACTGAAATGGGAAAAAAATAAAAGACATTGTGTCATCCATGTCCTTCCCACCAGTTTCCCAGTCTGTTCACAGGCAATTTCCTATCTCCAGGAGCAGACATTAATCACAGCTGAACAGTGGGTTAGAATCCAGTCTCCCTCACTTGTTTAGGTCCAGGAAAACACATTTAACTCTTGTGTTTCTTGTCTTTACATAATCAAGGCAGAGAGTGCACACCTTCCTTCAGTACAGCCATTCTCACTCATTCAAATAACACACCAGGACCAGCATAGCTGATCAATTCCTGGCTCTTCTGCTGAATTCAGTCAACGATTCAGTTGTGAATTTAGCAGATCATAGAATCTTTGAAAGGTTCAGGTTGGAAGGAACCTTCCAGTTCATCTCATCCACCCCCTGCAGTGGGCAGGGACACCTTCCACTATCCCAGGTTGCTCCAAGCCCTGTCCAAACTGGCCTTGAACACTTCCAGTGATGGGGCAGCCCCAGCTTCTCTAGGAACCTGTGCCAGGGCCTCACCATCCTCTCAGGGAAGAATTCCTCTCAAATCTCTAATTTAAACCCGCCCTCTGCCAATTTGAAGCCACTACATGCTCTTGGAAATGGTGTGTCTCTGGAAATTTCAGTTCTTTCTATCATTGGGAATTTCTCAGCTTTAGTGCTCTGGTGAGGCCAAATTTTAAAAAATGGCCTCAGAAGGGGAAAAGTCTCCCCAGGGACATTGTGGAAGAACCACTACTTTGGACATTTAAAACCAAAGACAAACCAGTGGCAATTAACCCTCTGGGAGTACTCTTTCTAGGAAGATAAGGTGTAGGGAATAGAGTAGGTCTTGCTCACATCCAGTTGCTGAGTTCATAGGGAAAACCAAGGAGGAAGAGCTGGAGCTCACTGTCTACTTACATATGCAAATTGTCTTCTTTGTGCCTACATTAAACAAGAGCCCATGCAGGAGTGACCTGGACAGGTAATTATCTAGAAATGTGCTTGTGGTCCTGCACATGGGGATGAGATGAGAACATGCACATATTTAGTGTGCACACTTTTAAAGGGCTGCTTTTGAAACCTTGATCCTTAGGCAGGTATACAAAGAGATTATCATGATTACCTGGTGTTAATAAAGAAATACATTCACAAGAATCGTGTGTTCTCCTTTGTAATTTAGGGGTGTGATCAAAACACAAATGGCATTTAACAAAGTAATACGAAAAGCAGCACAAGGTTCCTGCCATCCCACCGCGCCATCCCACTGGAGCAGGAGAGCATTGCCATAGTCATTGTGAGCTATCAAGCTCTACACAAACTTTGCTGTAGAAAAATAAAAACTCTTTTATTTTCCAGATTATCTCATTGATTCTTCTACAGGATGTTTTCCATTTCACCAACACACTGGCAATTTCTTCCCAAAGAAAAGAAGGGGGTGGCAAGCAGAGGCTGCTACTTTGGTCAGGGTGCAGATGCAGTTCACTGCTTCTTTTTGAGGGCATGTCCTGCAATTTTACCCATTTTCCCCAAGGATTACACTGGGGAAAAAAAAGAAAAAGTACAATCTTGCCATCATCACAAACCCAGAAGGAAATAAGATCTGATGGGAGATAACACAAAGACTCTACCTTGGAGATTGGACCACTTTGCAAGGACTTCCCAATAAGAACCCCAGTCCTGGATTTATTCATACTGACCAAATTTATTCCTTTATTTATCTATTAATTTTTTATAAACACACTGGAAATAGCTGTGCTGTCCTAGAAATCAGGACAGTTAATCCTGGCAGTGGTCTCCCACATGCTGGTGACAGTGGCTCGTCCCTGGGAGCAGCACACTAGCCTGGGTCTGTTTCAACTGGAAAAGAAAATATTGGAGAGTGGCAAATTTTTTGCAGATGACACAGTATGATTATGTGCTAGAAACAGCAATCCAAGTTTAGGGCAACATCCAAAATAACTGGCAAGGGTAGTGTGCTCATTTCATTGGTTTTAGCATCCGAAAATTAGGTTCTAACTCAATGAATTCTAGCAAAAACAAATGATGGACACAGAGCAGTGAGGAACAGCTGAGCTGAGAATACCACACCATGCCCCTGGTTTTGGGGCTGAGGGTTCCAAACATTTAAGGGTGAAGTCTCCATGGGATGAAGTAGAGTCTGGCTCCCCCATACTGCCATGAAGCTTAACTCTAAATGCCAATTAAGCTTTTCCTTGTGGTGCTTCACCAAGGGATGCGGATGTTCAGGCTGGCTACCTCCCCACTGTCCCTTCCTAGCGTGTGAACAGCCCGGGAAAAGAGTTACCCTGACAATGCTGAAGGGTGAAATTATCGCTTTTTCCTGCTGCACAGAAGTGAAATAAGAAATTAGATGTTCCTAAATGGTTCTGGCAGACACCTTGGTCGAAGCTCAATGGTTTGCTATTTTTCTTTATTTTTTTTAATAATTTAATATTTAAATTATTTTTCTATTTTAAATTCTTAAAAATAAGAATTTTTTAAATTTTTTTTTTTTACATGGCTACCAATGCCATACAGCCAAGGGCACTGAGCATATTGTAGGACATATTCATTCAAAAGCACAGAATACATCCCTTCTTCTTGTAGGATCACAAGAGACACATCCCTGGGTAACTGGTATTGTAACAAAAGTGAAATACGGACAATGAAATTCACAGCTCTCAGCTAAAACCAGGGACAAGGCCTCATGTTCAGCATGGGCTTGCAAAAGAAACTAAAAGACTTCATGGCAGAAAAATATATGTAAAGCTTTCCTCTCTGGCAGAGGGTTAAATAGTTGCCATGCTGAACAGGAGTTTCTCCACAGAGCAGTGGGCAGACCCTGCACCTTTCACACCTGGGAGTGATGCACAAGGTGGTCCTTACAGCTCATCCCTGCATCAAGTATTTAGTTGCACGACAAGAATAAGCCGAGGGAATCACATTCCCTCAAAGATCGCTCAGTGCCGTGGAACCAGCGGCAAGAGGGGAGTGCTTAGAAATTCACACCAGGGTCTCATGTTTTATTTTTACTGAGAAACAAGGAACTGTGGCACCGGCGGAGATCAGTGATGGAACCCACGCCACGCTGGTGGGCAGCGCCCGCCTCTTCAAAGGAAGGTGAACCCCCCGTAAGGCCCCATCCCACTGGTTCAGGGCAGCCAGGCTCCTTTCCCAAGCCTCCAACACCATCTCACAGGCTGCAGCATGGGGTTTGATTACCCTTATCATCATCTGAGCTTCCAGGGCTACATATTTTAATACCAGACATAAAATTATCCGGTCCGCTCTGAAACCCCGGCACAGCATTTGTTTCAATGACCCCCTGTGGTCGTGAATTCAGCAGATTGACTATGTATTGTATGAAGAAGGATTTCCTTTTGTTTGTTCACAAAGCATTGCCCTTTAATTTAATCATATGTCCCTTTGCTCTTGTACAGTTTGCTGTTCTCTGCCCATTCCCCCCTCCCCTCCTTTTTTTTTTTTTTCCCCTCTACAATCTGGACATCTCCGACCATTCCAGTGCTAGCTGTAATTATTTCTCTTAATTCAGTTATTAAAAAATGTCTGCTCGTGGCAGAAGCATTGCAGATCTTTAGTAAAATTGATACAAATATTTTATTAGGATAATTAACAACGTTCAGCACAAGCTTGTTTGGGAGAGCATTGGAGAAACTGAGCGGGTCTGAAATTTGAAACAGATGCAGGACATATTCATAAATAAAACCAGACCAAGTCAAACTGTGGCCTGCATAATAAGACATCACTCACTCTGTTTGCTCTATATTTGCAGACATGTTGTTAGCTGTATTTATTACAAAAGTTAGGTGCTTATTTGGAAGCTTTCACTTCTGTGAGCTTGTGATACTTTCTGTAAAACAAGAACCATAAATCATAGAGCGCCAGTTTGAAAACCGTGCACCTCCAGATAACCAGCACTTGTCATTAGATTGTCTAAAGCAGAGGATTAGCCAAAATACAGATGGAGAGGAAACACAGACTGTTTACGTTGAGTATTTTGGACAAGAGCCCAAGGAAATTACAATCGATATGGATATAGCATTTCTGAAGAGTTATGTAGCAAAAAGTGCAAGAAAATACTTTGACAGAGAAAATAAATAAAGGTGACAGAGGCTTAATTCTCTAGATCCTGGACTGTGGATAAAAATTAGAAACATTAAGCCATTAAATCATTTCACCAGGACTTTAAACAATAGGAGCAGACTCGCATGTTACTGCACAAGTTTAGAACGGTCTCTTTTGTAGACTAGATAAATATTCAGCATTGTAACTCTAACACTCCTCACACTTCCCATACACTGCATGACCTATTTCCCAGTCCTTTTTCATGTGGGACAGGTTTTAAATAAAATAGAAATTCCTCTTGCTTCTTACAGATTGGAGTTGATTAAATATTCTACTGATAAAGGGTAAGCAAATGTCAGATTCAATATAATAAAAAGAGAAATGAGAGTTCATACAAGCAGCAAAGCAAACAATCCATTTTCATACTTTATTAGAAACATTTATTGCCATAATGACTGCATTATACTAAGCAAGCAGGTGGAAAGGTGCTCTGTGCAAGATATTCTCAAATATCTTTATTTTGAGGATTTTATATCTCCAATATTTAGACAGATGTTTTATTCCCCATAATATAGTCAGAGTATGAAATGCTGTAATTTTAGTTACTACATAAGGATCAAAATTGTACTTGGAGATCATGGCCTGTCATTGTGATTTCAACAATAATGGTACACCATTAAATGCTCAATTTTTCTGCTTTGACTTTATATTCCCAATGGTGAGTGGCTTTAGATATAGATGGCAGAGCTCGGCGTGCACCGGCAAATGCTCTGCCCAAATTTGCGGAACACATTGCGAGCGCTCTCCTCGGTTATTGTGCTCCCTGTACGATTTTATGGACACGCCAGTCTGATCCAGGGCCTAAATGCGAATGACAAAGATGGCCAGCTCTGCCCTGCACGGGCCCAGCTATCAAACAGCTGGCACTCGTTATCTTCACAAACAGTGGGAACTGTAATTAAGCAGATCTGTGTTCAATAAGACACCAGTGCCACCAGTGCTAGCCTTGGAACAAGAATGGGGACTTGTTTCAGAGCTTGACTCTCCCTTAATTTACCAAATCAGGAAGCCCAGTCAGCAAATAACGTAACAAAAGATTTCATTATTGTACTTCATTTAATTTAAGAAAGAATTTAACCTATGTTCAGTGCTCAGGGCCCAGGCTTACATTCCTCCTGCAGCCCAACTTCCTATAAGAAGCATAAGTAAGGCAGGACTCACTGCACTCAGGATATTCACTGTGAATTTTTTACATCCAAGGCATTTTATTCTCAAAGATTCTTCTACTTTGCAACCAATTTTGAAATATGTGTCAGTTTAAGTTTAGGATAAGAAAGAGAAAAAAGCCTGACATCTTAACCAAAAAAATTTACTACCCAGTTTCTCCTTTTTATTAGCAGAGATCATTAAGACATCAGGTTTTTTCTCTTTTACTGGCAGCATTCCACAGCTAGAGTATTCACAATGTCTAGGACACTTTCATTTTGTAATCTGGAGGATACAGTATATTAATTTTCAGGATTTATCACAAGAAAAGTGAAGTCATACTAAGTACAGTAGGTGTAACTAACTTTCATGTCAAAAAAGCTGTAAAGAGTGCCAGAAGCTCTGCTGGGCTAATAATAAGCTAAAAGGATATAAACTTGATTAGTCTCACTTAAGAAGCAAGAAGATAAAGTAAGCTTGAAAAGGCCTTTGCTCTTCCTTCAACTTCAGTGGGTTGAAGAGAATCATGAAGCTTATCACCATGAGATACTTGCTATAATGCCAGTATAGTTATTAGTTATATGTTAATTTATACTCCACTGTGCCCAGCCACAGCCACACCAGCAGAATTTGTAATTCTGTCCAAAATCTTTGCTGCATCTCAGCGCTGTCACATGGTGTCACATTCCCTTAAGTGCACCTTGCACGGTGATATAAAACCTCCTTATTAAAAATTTCCAGCTACTAGAGGAAAATTGTTCCCCAAATGGAGGATCAAGAATGTCCTTTCCCTGCTCTTGAAGGCAGAGGACACGCTGGCGCTCTGAGCCCTCCATACTCCCCACTCCTACGACAGGAATTTGGAGAAGAGAAGGCTCCAGAGATGCCTTATTGTGGCATTCCTGTACTTAAAGAGGGCTCACAATGAGGAAGGAGAGAGAAAATTTACACAGGCAGATAGTGATAGGACAAGGAGAAATGGTTTCAAAGAGGAGAGATTAGGTTGGATGTTTAGAAAAAAAATCCTCCCTGTGAGGGTGGGCAGGCCCTGGCACAGGTTGCCCAGAGAAGCTGTGGCTGCCCCATCCCTGGAAGTGTTCAAGGCCAGTTTGGATGGGGTTTGGAGCAACCTGGGATAGTAGAAGGTGCCCCCATCCGTGGCAGGGGGTGGAAATGGATGATCTTTAAGGTCCCTTCCAACTCAAGCCATTCTAGGACTCAGGGATTTGGAGGCTCTTTACTGTTTCATGCCATTGCAGGGGTCCATGGGACATCTAAACCAGGATCTGGGGTGGAGCCGATACCTTGAACTCACAAGTGCTGTGGTGTCTCTGTGCCTGCCACAGTGTCCCCTCCCTTCAGTAAAATCAGCTTTAGTGTGGAATGAGTATAGAGCAAACATGCAGCAAGTTGGGTCCAGCTGCCTGGAACATCTTAGAAGAGAAAAGCAAGAATGGAAGAGCAAATTTGCCGACATTCACTCTTCTAATGAGAAAATGCACCAAAATCCACATATGAGCAATCAGATCATAGTAGATTATAATCATACACCAGTCTTGGATTTACCCTTGTTTTCATGGAATACTGATGGTGTGCTCCTTCCAAGGGTCTTTGAACTTGGAGCTGTATCCTAATGAGGAAAACAGTATTTTATCAAATGTAAATTGTAGTTAATGGTGCATGTTGTTTGGCACGCTGGCATTGATTATCATTGATTATCATGGATTAAGAGAATTTTTGGGGTGGAATACAGCTGGTGTATATGGTGACATCTGCAAATCAGGATTCTTCATTAGGTGTCACACAGGTGTGGCACCACGAGTGCTGGGATGTGTGGAAGAGGCACGAGGAAGAAAATGGGAACTGGTGAAGGAAATGCTTCCAGAAAGGGACTGGGGAAGGAGAAGGGAACGAGACTGAGGATGCTGGGGGAGAGAACAATGAATATGAGAGGTGATGGAGCAAACAGACCAAAGGGTGCAGAGATGGGCTGAGAACACATAGGAATGAGCTGATGTTAAAGAAAATGTTGGGTTTTTTTAAAATTGGAAAATACGTTTAAAATCATCAAAAGAGTGTTGTTGAGGAAGGTCAGAATCTGGGGCCCAGTAGGGCTTGAGATGTCCCAGGAAAGGCAGAGAGGAGAAAATATGCCTGTAAGACCTGCACAGGCAGGCTAATAAATTTAAGGAGGTCCAAAAAATTCAGTACAGTTCAAGAGTACAAACACAGCTACAAGATATTTTCTCCCCCTCCCCCATTATAACCTTAATAATCATATTGCATCCAATTATTATATGTATGTTTTTGCTAGAAAGTGATAAAAGTACTGTTGCGAATTAAGGCATGATCTGTAGAACAAATCAAAGATCTCAGTTTTGAGGGATATTTGGTTTTATTTTCTGGTTTTGGGTAGAATGTAGAAATTGTATTTGTATAATAAATTACTCACTGCAAAAACCACAAAACATGAAAAAAAAAGTAAGGATGGTGGATCTTGGCAATTACCAGATTAAATGAGTTTTAATAAAACCATATTCAGAGTGCAAAGGTTAGGACATTTCTCTCTGTAGATAAAATTGCTAAAACAGTTTTTAAAGCTTTTCTTCTTGGTATTAATTTTAATGCTAACATTAACTTCTCTTTTTTTCCCCCTATTTATTGCATAGATCTAGTATTTTTACCAGGGATTTCCATGATAATCTCTATGCAGAGTAACTAGGAGGTGCAGGAACTCCCTTAATCCCAAGAACCTTGGCCCAGCTTGCCTCCAAAATTGCCTTCAATGTAAGGTGAGAGATTTGCACTCACAGCCCAACTCACGAGTGACTGACTCTGGATCCAGCAATGAGAGGAACCAGCACATGACATCCAAGTTCAAAAGATACCCTCAAAAGGGTTTATCTTAATCCAGACTTCAAACCACTCCATTCAGGAATGATGAGGACAGTGGCTGCAGCTCCTACTTGTAGTTGACAAGGGAGGAATAAAGTTGCAGCACTTGCTCCAAGATGTGGGTGGTCAAGACTGGAACAGGATGCCTGAGGAAGTGGTGGAATCACCATCCCTGGAAGTGTTCAAAAAAATGTATAGATGTGGCACTTGGGAATGTGGGTTAGTGGTAGGCTTTGCAGTGCTGGGTTAATGGTTGGACTTGATGGTCTTAGAGGGCTTTTCCAACCTTAATGGTTCAGTGATTCTCTGTAGTGCAATGAAAAACCATGCCCGGTTCAGCAAGAAACCCCTTTGGAAAGCACAAACCCCTACAAGCTCAAGTTTCAGGATGCCAGGCAAGCAAAAGGTTTAATAGCTGTAATTACCAGGGGTTTCTGCAAGGCAGTGTGTGTGTGCTTTCACAGGGCTGTCAGCCCTCTCACCACCCAGCTCCCTGTGCCTTTGAAATTCCAGCACTCTTCGGCTGGTTGGACACCAGAGGAAGGAAAGCTCAGTCAACACCACAGAGAGCGTGGCCTGCAAAGCTCTTTTTGTGGTTGGTTTGGTTCTAATTTGCCAGGAAAACATGGTCAAGTACAGGGAAGAGTAAGTCCCCATTCCAGGGAGCTGGGAAATCTCAGCCTTGTAAACGTACAAAATGGGAAGTCCATAGAATCAGAATCATGGAATCGTGGAACGGTTTGGGTTGGAAGGGACCTTCAAGATTATGAAGTTCCACCTCCTGCCCTGGGCTTGCCCTGCTATCCCAGGTTGCTCCAAGCCCTGTCCAAGCTGGCCTTGAAAGGTTCCAGGGATGGGACCTTCTCTGGGCCAGGTTTGCTTTTAAGATTCAGCTGGACTGAATTCAGTGGCACTGAGCCTTCTCATCTAGACCAAGCTTTGGCAAGATAGGTTAGACCAGATGATTCTTGAGGTGTCTTCAAGCCTGGAATTCTCTGATTCTATGACCTCCTGTAAATTCCATTTGAGGACACCATGCTGTTCGCCCCACAGAGAAGATCCAAGCCCAGGTGACCCTCAGCATTTTGGAAACTAAGCCATGATCTGACCACTGGTGACTGAGTCCTGACAGCCCCTTCCCTACCTGTCCCCAACATCTCGCAATGATTTAAGCACCAACACTTGGTCTCGTAATTAGCAGAAGAAACTGAGGGTTTCTGCTGTAAGGCTGTGATTAAATTAGCCATTTATGGATTTCTGAGAGAAAGGAGACTAAAATGTTTTATAGTGTAGTTAAAAGAACCAGTGAATGATTCCCTCATGTTGAACATTTCCTAATGTCAGAATCAGGGTGGATGACACAGAAATCATAAATCCAATCGAGAAGTGTTAAAAATCACTTTAGTCTGCCAACTTACTAGAAATTCAATAAAATGGGATGGGAGAATTTATTTGTGTATGTGCAATTGATATGTGTGAAATTAAACCTGCGGAGGCGTCCGTGTGCAACACACTCATGACAGGGTGAGGGGTCTCCATCACCCACATATCACAAACGGGGGAGAAAAGAGATTTGAGAAAACAACCCCAGATGCCTGATCTGGGGATGGAGGGGGTGGCAGGATGGAGGTGTTTTTTTGGGAACAATTCAACTCTGTGGCTGGTGGCCCCATTGCACCCATATTCTGGGAATGGCCCCAGCTCTTCCAATGAGCTGCTGTTTATTTTTACATGTTTATTTTTCACTTCACTCGTCCTGTTTAATGTATATTAACTCACATTTTGCCTGCATGGAGCGGGACTTTTAAGAGGCATGAAATGACAAAACAGGGCTTTGTTTTCCAGCCAGATTCCCTCCGTGTATGCTCCGCCAGTGTCTGCCTCGGCTTCCAGCTCCATCATCACATCCAACAGAGCCTGGGGCAAAGCTGGAGAAAAACACCCAGTGCATTCAATTTACAAACAGAAATAAACACCTTTCCAGCAGGTTCTACATAATCACTGAACAAAACCAGGGGAGTAAAAAAAAAAAAAAAAAAGCCACCTGCAACACAACATTTTTTATGCAGTTTGCTTGCAGTGGTGACCCTTTATTTTCTTGAGGAAATAACGCTATTACGGGAAGATGTCTAGCACCAGGATCTCGGACGGCGCCGCAATCTCCTTCCCTGCTTCCCGAGGAGCTGGTGGCGTGGCTGCCGTGTCGCACCTCGGCAGATTGCCTGGCTGAGTGGTTGTTCTCTCCCCTAGCAGTGCCGGCACCATGCCCCCCAACCAAAGCCATTTCGCGGTGCCGCTCGACCACCGGGACGCGCAACTTCGGCGAGCGGGCGAAAATGAGTCAGATATGAAAATGTCTGAGGCAATAAATTAACACACAGCAGGGGGGTGATAGCTTAATCCGTTCTAGTCCAAACAGTACCTGACACCCATTACTGCTCCAGGAGGTGGGACACCGCAGTGGTACTGGAGCGAAAATGATCATTCCCTTCTGATTTGAGGCGTTGCAATAGGTCTGTAATGCGATTCTGGGAGAAAACCTGTGCAGGGTTTTATGGTGTTTGTACACAGAATCCAGGTTAGCCTGCCAGTGTATTTTCTTGGGCTTCCTTTTTTTGATTAACCCAGAAAGAGATGTTTTAAGTTTAAGCAGAACTTTATTTTTTTCAGCCTTTGTTGAACGTCTGATAATAACTTCTCATTATTCATGCAGAGGCTAATAATGTATAGCCAACACTCCCAAAATATGAAACATTACCATCTTGGCTGGATAAATTTATTTGTAGAATGATTAAACAACTAAGATAAAGTCAACATTAGCAGTCAGCATCTAACAGTATCTTTATAGTAATTTAATATTTACTGGGAAAAGCCCTAACACCTTTTTGTAACTAATTCCCTGAAAGTTTCAAAATGTATTTTTTAATATAACTGACATCTATTTCCACAATGATTTCTTCCAGGAAAATAACACCAGCTCAGTTTTTATCATTGATGGCAGATAAACAAAAATGTTGTTGCCAAGGACTTTATTGCAAAATTAAATGTCCTGGGAAACATATTTAATTTGCTGCGTTCCCTAATACTATGCCAAGCTCTCCTTTCAGGTACACCCATGTAAACCTACACTTGAGGATTTACTACAAGGCTGGGTTTCCTTACTTTCTGTTGCACACATATTGAAACTAAAGAACTGTGAGCTCATGGACAAATTGAGAGAGCTCTTAGATACTTCTTTTCCCTTTCTTCCCCTTCTTGGCTGAAATTCAGAAATATGAACACTAGATGAAAAGGCAGAATTCAGAATTTGAGCCCATTTCATGCATTTATCTGCTCAGCCCAACACTCATTTTTCCATGAAAACAACCAGCCACTTGTGACACCAAGATACTCTGACTCCTTCTGATGGACAATAAATAATTATGATATGAGATACATAGATGTACAATAAAGGCACATTCATGTTCTGTGGGTCAACTGATAGGGCTGGTCACCAAATTCATTGCAAGCAGCTGCAACCTGCCCATAGTGCCATGGTCTGGGGAGAAATGGATTTGGCTCCACTGCTCAAACAAATATAAGATAAAACCGTGGTGTGGGTTGAAATATCAGGTTGCAACTTTATTTTTACCCAGGTATGAAAGAACCATAAGTATGTGAAACTCTGACCTCCTGTGCATATGTGGTGTTGATAACTCACAGGCTGCACAACTCAGGATCATTCTAGAGGTATTTGGGGGCAAGGAGTGAGGACATGGGGCCTACCAGACCTGCAGGTGCTGGTGTTGCTTTTAAAGCTCAAATTCCAGTAGCTCACAGGCTTCTCATGGCTGGCTCTTGATGATGGAGCAGGGTCAGCACCACTGAGGGCTGGACTGTGGTTCTGCTGACTGGGGCTCATCACACTCCCCTAGGAACTGCTTAAAAATCAAATGTTGGTATTATCCAAATTGTTTCCAACTCCCAAGTGCTATGGAAAAATATAAGACATGAGGATATGGGCCAGGAGTATCTCTGCTCACCCAGGACAGCCCCTCTGCCATGTGCAGGCATTCCTGACCCTGCTCAGGCAGGACACGCTGCTCTGAAAGCTCAATTCATCTCCCGGTGATGGACACTTTAGAGCAGTGTTTCTCAACTGTTTAAAGTTGAAAGAACATCCAAATCTTTTGAAGAAAACCTACAGATCACCTTGCGAAGTGTCACCACAGTTGCTTCCCTCTGCAATCCAGGGCCAAAACTCTGTGTGTTCGCTGCTTTGCCTTTGCTCCCTTTTCAGGTTGTTAGGTTTTCTGTGTGAGCAAATGGAACAGTTTGGCCACCCCCGTGTCCCAGGTCACTTCTCAATGCCATATGGCTCACCAGTGGCTCCAGGACCACAGTAAAATAAAAGTAGGTTGCAGTATTGAAAAAATTATGTGTGTCCACATCTATACCTAACGAAATCTTAGCCATAACAGATTTGATTCTTCACCTCCTTGCAGCATGTACATAGTGGTTTGCACTTGGAAAAACCAGAACAAACTCGACATTAATGCTGCCTCTCTGACAAGGTAGTTTTATATACTCAATTACCACCGCATTATCTTTCATCTCTACTGTGTGTGAAAACAGTAAGAACCAAATATATTTCACTTAGGGTTCCTTCATTCCTAAGAGTTTGCCTTTGTCTTCCTTTATCCTATGCAGTGACAGCAAACTTCATGAATTAACTGGCTCCTGGCATAACTCATGCATGGAAATCCAATATAACCTCTTGGCTATGAGTAGCAACACTTCGCTTATCGTACACTAAAAGAATTTTTACTAGTTAATTAAGATTTGTTTGCTTAATTTTTTTCAGGCGGTTGGAGATGTTGCTCCTCTGTCATTTGGCTGGGAAAATCGTGATGTATATGCTGTATAAAAGTGCCAAAAGAAGAAATGTGTAAGACTGCAGCGTATCTGGTAGTAAATCTTTTTTGTAATCCTAACTTCATATTTCCATTGAATTGTTCCTCTCGAGCTGTGCAGACAGCTGAAGCATTTGAGTGTAGTCACATATGCTTTGGTGCTGCTAACAGCCCTAAAGTTACTAATCCAGCGGCACACACAGGGCCCAGGATGTTGTTGGCACTCCTCGGGTTGCAAAATATTACAGCACACCTTCTCTAGTGCTTGCTTTCGAAATTTCCTTTGCACTTTGTTTACTATATATTCCAATAGTGTAATATTAAACAAAAACAGTGTGTCCTGTGCCAGAATGATTGATTACTACACCGTGGCAAGGTCACCTCCTAGGAACAGGCTGAGTGCAGTAAGGGCTGTCTGACTCATACAGTTAACACTATATCCGCATTGTATGAATGTCACCAGCAATCCAGTGATTTATTGCTTGGAAGGCTCTGTTCAATTTTTTCTGCCTGACCAAATTGCACATTTTCTAGAAAAAGAAGCAAAAATATTTCAGCACATGGATTACCCCAAGTCCTCATTTCTCCCACTAGGTTCAACGAGTCTTTTCAAAGATGCTGATCATCAAAACCTCATATTTTTCACTTTTTTTCCACTCTTTTCTGCCAGATATTTGGCAAAAATGATTATTGCACTAATGAAAAGGTGCAGCAGAAGATTGAGGGGTTTTTAATCAGATTTTGGTAACATCTGTGGGCCAGGAATAAGGGCAGCTGTATGTTCTGTTTCTTAATTTTAGTAAGATTTACTCTGGGTATAAAATGTTAGCCTCAGGCAAAATTTAACTGGCTTAAAAGAAAAGAAATGATAGTCTTACAGAAACTACCCAACTCAAACTGTTTGAAAACAGTGACTGAGATTAATCCCTTTCGCTCTAAGAAATTCCTACTTTCTGACAAAGAAGATATAATTATAGATTGAGAGAAATGACTTTCAAAATTAACATTCCAGCAGACCCCAACATAATAGATACATTCATTCCTCATGTATCTGCATGGAAATCAAAGGAGATACATCATGTTTGAGTCGAGGCTTTTATTTTTAGAACATGCAGCACATTTGCAGTGCGCGGAGGGAGAGTGGGAACAGCCCCACACCCAGCCAGGGAACCAGGCTGGGGGTCCAGAGACTAGGGTTCAGCTGTGGGCACTGCAAACCTGGGGCTAGCAAAAAGAGCATGGGTTTGAGAAGGTTTTTGGGTGCCTGGAAATTGAAGTAGGTGAAGTAGAGATGAGTGTTATGGCTTTTTCAAAAATCACTTTTTTTTTTTTTTTTCTGTAGGCAGCTGCGTCTCATCTGCGTCTTTAGGTGTTTTTTCCATACTTTTTAAATCCACTTTCTCTTTCTCCTTCCACCTCATGCCACACTCTCAGGAAAAAAACAAATCTATGGGAAATCTGGTGTTAATATAACCCTTTATCTCAAAGAACAATAAAAAATTGATAGATGATGTCTCTTAAAAAACATTGCATAGTGAATCAATTAATGCTGCATCTATCAAACTGTATCTAACACCAGAACAGAAATATATCAGCTCTCCTGAACCTGTTACAATGACTCTGGTTTTTCTATTATGACAATAAGTGCGTTTGTGCAATGAAACTCCCATTTCCTACCTGACCTTCAAAGCATCATCTCAGAGACCACAGTTTAGGAAGCAACAACTGGAACCATCTTGAGATATAAAAAGAGTCTTCCTCTGTTCTCATTTATAATTGTGGGTCAATTAAGAATTTTAATTTCAAATAGGAAAGAAAATTAATTTGGGGTGAAAGAGCGCCAGGATCTAGGCTCAGATGGGTATGTCATAACTTTGGTCTATTAAATACAAAAATGTTCCAGCTCAAGGGTGAGTTCATTGATTCAGCTCACTCGAAAGAACAAACAGAAGAAAGTGAAATGAAACAAAGCCAAAGTCAGCAGCTTGAGCGCAACACACCCAAAACACCCTCAGCAGAGGGAGGACCACGGAGCCACCACACTGCACTGCTGCCAGGAGCTCATCCTGCAGCAGCTCCATTACCACCTGCACGTGACTTGGGTCATACTTCATCTTCTAATTGATATCTGCCATTGCCTCATAACTAACGATGACTAATGGTAATCTCTAGAAAGACAAATAAAAGCTAATGCAGAGCCGCTCTGTGGTGCGGTTCCCTTTGGAAAGCTCCCGGGCCATTAGGAAGCAATTGGAAGTGGAGATTGATGTGCCCTGGGGGTTGCTCCCGGGGATGCGGCGCATCTCCAAACCCCCGGGGCCCGGGGGCAGCTCTCCTGCTGTGCTGCTCCAGAGCAGGGCACAATTCCCAACCCTCTCCAGCTGTGCTAGACAGGGGCACACCGGAGCACAGCCAGGCCATGGCATCGCACTGGGTCTGCCAAACACAGTCCAAGATATCCAACCACACTGAGCTGCATCCACCAAGGAAGGCAACATTCCACAGCCATGATACCTTGTTTTCTATGTTTTACATGTTTTTACTTCTTTGCCCGCTAAGTGTGACTTCTTGGATGCAAAACATCAAGGAATTAAATTGCCAAGCACTGCAGACAGACAGTGACAACAAACACATCAACAGGTAGCACCTTGTACACACAGAAGCAGACTCGGTTTATAGCAGTTTGATTAAACTTGCTGATTTTTCATAAGACTCATCTACAGCATTTCAGAAAAGTTATGCTCTTTTAATTACAAAGTTTATGTCACCCAGTGCAATTTTAATGTAATGAAACATTAAACTGGACCTCGTGCCTGATGTAAGATAAAATTATTCATTGAATATTAGACCACTAGGCCACCTACTGTTCTTTTACAAATGGTTGAACTATCACGGGGTTACAGAACTTAACATGTAAATTGCAGCAGAAGTTATAATTTCTGTTGCAAATCCCAAAAGACTGTCATTTAAGTCAAATATATGAGTGAAATTTTGCCTCTGTGCCATAATAATGCAAGGAAAATGACCAAAACTTGAACATTTTTAAAGTAATTATGAACCCAATAATAACGCATTTTTAGTTATTTAATCAAGAGCCTTAAAAATTATTAATAGCAAGTTCTTCTTCTAAAAATGGTGTTTTAAACACTGGCATTTAATTTTAGGCATAGCAATACTTGATCTAACCCATTAGTGAGATCTTTTGTAAAGCCAAGCAGCCTGTGCCTTTCAGAGCAATTCCTGCTCGTCTTTGACTTCATTACTCTCACATAAGCGAGAACAGATTTATAAAATAATCTTTCTTAAAGTGAATTTAATATTTAGCTGCACACTGGAAATCTTGAGTAAGTTGAGTTAGATTAAAAAAATCGGGGCCTGAAATCCCCGCATAGAGCAGATTTGCATGGATCCTGCTCAGAAGCCCCTTCAAATCCACGGGATCGTTTCCCTTCATCCCCAAAGCCTTCGGATCGGGTGTATAAATAGGAGAGGGCAGTTGCAGGGAAATTATTCGCAGCGCCTGAGCTTGCCTCCCCAACCGCTGCTGAAGAGGAATCTGAGCAGTGACTGTGCATCACCCTGAATCTGTAATAATAGCACCTTTCCTGTCACTCTTTGTCCCTTCATTTTTAAACGTGATTGGGTCAGGAGCAGGCAATTTACATTTTTATATAATCTTTGCTCAGGTGATTCAGCCGCTCTGACGTTTGAGCATTTTGTGTGCAGCTCTGGGTTTCACCTCCCTCCCGGTGCATTTCCATATGCTGGGGGTCTGCCATCCTCGCAGCTGATACAGATCTATTTAGCTTCTCCCCCTTGCCATACCTGCAGCCTGTAGCAGGTTGTCAGGGAATGAATTTTCATTTTCTCCCCCGTGAGTCCATCACGTGGCTGTCACCAGAATTTGCTCTGTCTGAACTCCTCCATCCCCCTGATTTATGGCTGGTTGATGAGAGGTTGGAGGGCTCTCAGTGTAGCAATAATCTGCACCTTGGTCCGGCACCCATCTAAAGTTAGGATTTCTGATCTAAATATTTAGTCCCCGTGGCACAGCAATCATTTACCAAATTATTAAATAACTTTTTGTCGGACCGAACACCTTTGGGATATTTTTCTAGGTCAATATTCATCAGGAGACCCCGAATGTAAAGGTTAAGTGCACATTTCCTCTGCCAAATAAGAATGAATTTCAAACCTGATTGATTCTGGTCATGGAAACCGTAAATACTTACTCCAAATGGTGGATAGGTTACTAAGTCCACTCATTTCCACATCTGATATCGATAATACTCTGCTTCCCCCTTATCAGCCCCTCTCATATTTCACCGGCGCGTGGGGAGCCGGCCGAGCCTGTCGGGGCTGGCTGATGGCCCCTGCCTTCCCCCTCTCCATTCTTCAGTGGTCCTTGAATCTTTCACCCCTGTCACTCCTCTTTCATCATTATCTGAGGTGATCGGTCAGCCCTGTGCCACCACCTGTCTCTTCGATCCGATGCCAACAGTGCTCCGGAAAACTGTCACTCCCGAGCTCCTTCCATTTATAGTGAGTCTCATTAACACCTCTCTTCCCTCTGGCCATGTGCCACTACAATTTAAGATGACTGTTGTTACTAAACACGCACCAAAAAAATATGTTAAAATAGCGTTCAGAGCCCGATTTAAATCTATTAAAGCCTGACAATTTGGAGTTAAAATCTCCTTCAGTGTCTGCGCATGGTTAGGGAGGGTGAATATATTTGATATTAATGCATTTATACCTGTTTAAATATATAGAGATATGCATGTATTCGCCCTCCCACGGTTTCCCAGCGTTGCACCTCGTCTGGGAACAAACGCCGCTGCCGGCCCCCAGACACAAAGCCCGAGTAAAGAGGATTTATGCCTGGGACATAAAGGCAGCTGCGGAAAGGGAGAGGAGCTGTGGCAGATCCTGGGGACACTCAGGTCCAGGGCAGAGCTGCCTCAGTGGCCCTGATCCCCCAAGCATCCCTGCCTTGCCAGGTAAGCACGGGAGCAATCCTGTGTCAGAGGAAAACACATACAAATTAACCCCACACCTTTGTTTCTTTTACCTTGATTTATCTGTCCATGAGCAAATAATCCCTTGATAATAACTACAGTCCCAGAGCACTTCCTGGGGAGGACACCACACACTCATCCAAGATACCTTTAGAATAAAAATTATTTTGAGCTCTTAGGCACCCAAAAATGTTTTAATGATGAAATTACACAAACAGTATCAGGAGTGTGGGTAACCTGTGTTGGGGGATGTTTAGGTTGGATCTCAGGAAAAGGTTCTTCCCCTAGAGGGTGGTTGGGCACTGAACAGGTCCCCCAGGGCAGTGGGCACAGCCCCAAGGCTGACAGAGCTCAAGGAGTGTTTGGACAACACTCTCTGGGACAGGGTGGGATTGTTGGGGTGCCCTGGGCAGGGCCAAGAGTTGGACCTGATGATCTCTGTGGGTCCCTTCCAACTCAGGATATTCTGTGATCCTATGAACCTCTGAGCTGTGTAAGTGTGTGGTAAATGGTTTGCTACTCTTTTTATATAATTTCAATCCCTTTCATGAGTTACATGAGTTTTCAAAGACTCCATATGGTTTTAACTGACAACTGTTTTCACTGCAATACCTTCACCCTCATAATCAGTCTGGATTTTCTTCTCCCAAACTCTGTAACAACAGCACTTGTTTAGAAGTCACAAATGAGGAAAGGGATTGCAAAGAGTGAAAGGGCAGAAAGGTGCTACAGAGGGATCTGGACGTGCTGGATCAATGGAAAGGGGCATTTGTAGGAGGTTCAACAAGGCCTAGTTCTGGGTCCTGCCCTGGGGTCACAACAACCCCCAGCAGCACTACAGGCTGGGGGAAGAAGGTCTGGAAATCTGCCTGGGGAGAGGGACTTGGAAGGGCTGGTGACAGAGGCTGGACATGAGCCCAGGTGTGCCCAGGTGGACAAGAGGCCAATGGCCCCAGTGCCAGCCATGGTGTGTCACAGGCCCAGGGCAGGGACTGTCCCTGTGCTGGCCCTGCTGGGGCACCTCCAGTGCTGGGGGCAGTTCTGGGCCCCTCAGACAGGAGAGACATTGAGGTGCTGAAGTGTGTCCAGGGAAAGGAACGGAGCTGGGGAAGGGTCTGGAGCACCAGGAGCAGCTGAGGGAGCTGGGGGGGCTCAGCCTGGAGAAAAGGAGGCTCAGGGGGGACCAGGGCGGTTTGGGCTCTGCTCCTGGGAAACAAGGGACATGACAAAGGGTAAATGACCATAAGTTGCACTAGGAGAGGGTTAAACTGGGTATTGGGAAATCTCTTCACCCAAAGTGCTGTCCAGCCCTGGCACAGCTGCCCAGGGCAGGGGTGGAGTCCCAATCCCTGGAGGAACTTAAAAACTTTGTGGATGTGGCACTTGGGAACGTGGGTTAGGGGTTATCTTCACAGTGTTGGGGGAATGGTTGGACTTGGTGGTCTTGGAGGACTTTCTCAACCTAAACATTTCCATGATTCTATGACACAACCACAGATTCTCCATGGTGCCTATGACTAAATGTCTGTACAAGCCTGGAAAATGTCTGGGGCTTAAGATGATTTCAGAGCTCACAAGTTTGTTCTGCTGATAAAATGACATTTAGAAAGCTAAAATTCAGTGTGATGGGTAGCAGGGGCCGTGCATTGTCACCAGCTTACATGGGCCATGGAACACACGCATTTGGTTTTGCATATCTGAACTATTTCGGTCCAATCAACCTTTTACATGCAAAATAGCGATGGTACAGTTTTAATAGTTATTTTGAGAACACAGCCTAAAATGCTGTATGGTTTTTAGGAAAACTCTATTTTAAAATCACTCAACAGGAAGGATTTTCTCTTCTTTTTTTAAAAAAAGTCTCACAGTACTAAGAAGCTTAAACATATATAGCACCTTCCCAACCTAAAAATAATACATAGCACTTTTTAGTAGGCTGAATTCAACCCAAGACCTCAGGTGTGATCACCCCAAACTAGAGAAAGTACAAGAACTTGAATTAAAAGCCAAAGCTAGATTTGCTTCTTCTTTTAATATTGAGTTATGCTTAAATATTGGACACACAAACTTCAGTTAGGCTTAAACCACGAAGAAGGTCTGCAAGAACAAAGTTACTGCAGATTTAGGTATCAAGGAGAGAAGGGCAAGGAGCTCTAGAAAACCAAAGAGAAAACAACCTTTTATTCCATTTTTATTATTATTATTATTTTCTGCAATTTTGAAACAGTACCATTTCTTTTTTTTTTTTTTTCTTTTTAATCTACCAGACATTTCCGTACAGATTGAGCTCAGGAATGCCAAGTCTGAGTGTGGAGAGAATTGCTTTTGCCAAGTTACACAACATGGAAAATAAACTCTTTTAACAGAAGCACTCCTAGGAGCTGCTGCATGGATGGGGGTGCTGTAGCAGCATCCAGCAGGCAGGGTCCTGCTTTTCCCAAGGTAAATTCCCAATTTTCAGCCATTACCTTCTTGTACACAGTGTTAACCTTGATAAGGCTGTATATATAGTGATGGTACTGTTAGATCTAACACCAAGCTCACTCTCTGTTCAGGATAAACCACTGGAACAAAGCATTTCCACTGTCTCTCAAAAAGCTCCCTCAAGCATGGATTTAGGGACCACCTGTGCTCACAAAGTCAGCAAAGCAAAGGGGGTGTGTCTCTCTGCAAACTATGAAACTCTGGCACTGCCAATGCCAATTTTAGTGCCATCTACATAGTTGCCAAGTGAAGCAGGTTGTGAAGTGTTGTAAAGCATCCTTCAAAACAATCTGATTGAGAAATTCAAAATGTGGACATTCAGGACATGATTCATAATTTTCCAAATATTTTCTTCTTTTTGATCACTTGTCTACACCTAAAGCTTATAAATATAGGCAAAAATGGTTTAGTTGTTTCATGGTTCAGTGCTTTCAATGCTGAAACAAGGTAGGTTTAGATTAGACGTGAGGAAGAAATTGTTCCCTGTGAGGGTGGTGAGGCCCTGGCACAGGCTGCCCAGAGAAGCTGTGGCTGCCCCATCCCTGGAAGTGTCCAAGGCCAGGCTGGACGGGGCTTGGAGCAACCTGGGCTAGTGGAAGGTGTCCCTGCCTTTGCACAGCCCTGCAGACTTTGTGGGACGGTATTAGTGGTGTCTCCTGACAGAGCCCTCATTGCAATGAATGTCTTGCAGAATCTTTTGCCATATCAATGCTGGGAATTGTATTTCTGGGCCTGAAGTTTTCTTTCAACCTTATTGATCATGCAGTCTTGTTCTGTGACCTGGAACGTGTCTGTCAACAGCTGTTTCTCAGTCTTACAATGTCCAAAGTCACAAAGTTACTGTCATGAGCTAAGGGACAAGTCAGGCTTTATGGCTACTCCAGAGCATTAAAGAGCATTATATTTGTCTGTTTGCCAATCATCACTTATTTACTTTTGTGATGTTGAATAATCTAAACAAAGCAACTACAGATTGCTTATCAGGCTCTTGATATCTCACTGTCAAAATACAGGTGCTTTTCTCATTTTTTTTTTCCGCCAGATAGATAAAAGCTTGTTACCACAAGAATGCAAGGACAAATCTTCAGAAAGGAAGGAATAACAACAGTAGTTGAAGATGGTAATTCAAATTATGCTTTTGTGTTGCAGAGTTAATTTTTTAACCTAGTTTTCAAGTGGTTTCTAATTACATATGTCATGCTTTAAGTGTCTCTCAACCCAGAATGAGTTTGAAATATTAAGCTTGCATATATAAATCCAAAACCCCACCTGAAGTTTGTCCCTATATAGGCTGCAGGTAGTATTTTTAAAAGAAAATATAATGCTTATTTGCAAAATTCTCTGCTATCACAAGTCAGAGGGTTTCATGTCTCTTGGCATGGCAGATCTGTACAGTCCCTCTTCTTTAGCTCCCATACAGTGAGAGCAATGAATTACCATTAATTTCTACCATTAAATGGGTTTTGAAGAATTTTTTTTCATAATTTCAGAGAAGACAATTTTCTAGTAAGCATTTGTTTGATGCTCACTACACCCAAGTTTTAGATTCCACCCTACTATAAATAATCATCAGGAACAGCAGTAAATAATAATAACAATATTTTCCACATAGCAATAAGATCCTTCTTGGTTTGACAAAAAATGCTTATACTGACCATGGCTCACCTATGGGCCATGAATTTGTTGAGAATAATGTTGGGAGAGTTTCACAGACCTGGTCAATGAGGATGTGCAAGTTTTGTTCACCACACCAAGGTCAAAAAAAATTCTTTTTTCTTTTTCCTTTTTCTTCTTCGTTTTTCCTTTTTCTTTTATATTATCTCCAAATCAGATTTTTTTTTTTTAAGCATACACAGAATCCTGATTTTTGCACTTTCCCACTGTCCATCTCAGTCTAAGTTTCCTGGTGTGTCTATCCAACTGTGCCTGCAGAACAGGAGTCCAGGAGGTGTTTGGGGAACTTCAGGATTGGGGGGAAAACAAAAAGACAATGCTGCAAACACGAGCTCTAATTGGAAATTTAGGATACAGGAAGCCACTAATGGCACTGTAACATCATCCAAAGTGTCCAAGGGTGCTGTGCACACTGGGAGATCGGGGACAATCAACCTTTCACTCTTCATTTGGTCTTTCTCGCATATTCTACCCAAATCCCAGCTCCAAACCCATTTGTTCATCCCTGTGATGGAGCCTCTGACCTGCTGATTTGTTTATTTTTGTTGTTGATTTGCCCATCTGCTGATGTTGGTTTTGTCATTTGTTTACTTCAAGTTAATGTTTCTTTGATTTTATTGTGGAGCACTATGAGGTCCTAAATGATATGGGCATGTATAAAAATAAATGATGGTTATTTATCATTATCATTATTGCACTTGGCCAGGCCTTTAGCTCACTGAAGATACCACTGTCTTCAGGGGCCTCTGAGATTTTGCTTTTAATCTTGGGGGGGATTTCTAATTTCTAGGATATATCCCTAATAATGACCTGCCTAGGAAAACTGTGAGTCTAATTTTCCTGGGCATCTGATGAAGCACATTAATGATGACAGGTAGAAACAACCCAACCCCCTAAATCCCGCTTTCCAACCCAGGGTTGGGCTCTTTTTACCATTTTAATTATTGGTGTTAAAAACAAAGAGCAAATAAACTTTAAATCTGTGGAAGACTTGTAGAAATTCAAGCTGTCCCTAACTACAGTGGGTTAAAGAGGGAATACAGTAAGTAAAGTACTTGCCTGGCACAGGGAAATGGAAGAAGGTTAACCAAGTTAATCTTCCCCTATTTCCTCCCCTCCTCTCTCAAGGCCTCCAGGCTCAACCATCATTAGGAACCATATAATTGACTCATCCACAGGATTTCCTTTTTGTGTTCTGAATTATGGCAGATTTTCCACATTATTTTTTTTCTTCTTTTTTTCCCTTTTTTTTTTTTTCTTTTTTTTTTTTTAATTTTAAACATTTGAAGCATTTAAACAGCAGGAATCCTTCCTCTACAGGTAGAAAATTTGCCCTATTAGTGAAGAGCACAGAGGCATTTCTAATTCCGGACACCACGTATTCCCCAGCACCATTAAAATCTGCTGATTAACCAATGGCCCAATGGATCTCCGTGTGCTATACAGCTGTCACATCAGATGTTTTCTCTGCTACAATTGGTGTGTAATTTTGCTGGGTTTAAGTGCAGAAGAGGGGAATTTCCTCGTGATGGTACAAATAATTCATCACGGGCTATGGCTCAAGATTGTTATGAGGGAAAGAAATATCTCACAGTTATACTGTAGTTCATCCTACACCTGACAAGAGTGTGTTTGGCACATATAGTGGAAGCTTGATAAAATGGTTTAAAATCAGACACCGAGAAAGAATTGCAAAAGAAATTCTTCTTCAAAAATCATTTTGTGCTGAATTATTTCTTTTTTACTTGAAAGCCCTGTTAATACACAGAGAGCATAGCAGGGCTGCTATTAAATGTGGGCAAAAAAATCACTCATTTCGTCGCGAGACACCTTCGGGTTTTTTGTTGTTTTGTTTTCCAAACTGATTTTAAGACCTGAGAGAAGCATGTCCTGTAGCAAACAGTCTAAAACAAATGTTGGGAGCTTTGCTTCATTATGTGGTACATTGTAGTTTTATGCATGTACGCTGTGTGAACAAGAGGGTTAAAAGTTAAACAGTAGCCTAGGGCTAACACACTTGCAAGCTGAACAGGTACAAAATAGGCTTTTGTTGCTTTCAAACTATTACTGTATGTCTTTAGCAGGAAATAACAGAGCGGGCATCTGTGTGCAAAAATGGATTTCCTTCCAGTTCCAGGTAGTGTGGAACGGGGCTGGTTTAATGGCTGGAATGCCCATATGACCTTTCATCCAAAGTCATAAATTTGTCAGTGTCTGAAAGTGGCAGGATATCATTGCTAATGAGGCCAGTTTTTAGGACTTTGTATATCAGGAGTAACATCAGGGAGGACGGTGCAAAGGAGCCTCACGTGGGGTTGGGGGTGGGGGGGGGTGGGGGGGATCATTAAAGGGAAATAAAACAGCGGCGTTAGAATTTCACAGCAAGTAATGAAGAAACAGCCAAACCCGGCGAGCTCAGGTTGTTCTGCATTTCATAAAATGATAAATAACTCCTAGTCATGTTTATGTATAATGAATTACAATCCCGCTCCGTTTACCTTAGTAACATTTTACAGGGGTTGTATTTTACTCCCAACTACCAATTATGTCATCATCCTGGCATTTACCTGGACGTAATGATACACAGCAAAGCCATTCTTGGAACATAACTCACGGCTTAAAAGTGTTTGTAAAGCCAGACTGCATCCTATATACTCATAATGACTTGGAGATTGCTATTAAATTTTACAGATTAAAGTTTACTAAATCTTAAAGTCTTTGCGCCGCTTCCAATATTTCTTATTAATCCTAAAGGGAAAGATGCTCAGCCACTGTAATGTCAAAAACTATGTAACCCTCCCTAAAAACAAATAGAAATAACCCAAGCTAGGGTCAGGGAACTTATTAAGCAAAGACACACAGCAACATAACTAATCCTGCAACTTCAGTACATGAATTTTAATGGTTAATTTGATCCATCCCAGGATGTTTCATCCACAATAGTTGTTTTTTTGTGGAAAACAGGCTGGGAAGGGCACTGAGGCTTTCCAGTGCAGGTTTCATTTCTGCAGGACTCCAAAACCTCAGTCAGAAATATCTACTGTAACATTATCTTACATTTATTCAATTTAATTTCAGTTTGAGAAGGATAGCATATAGATCTTTTTATAAGCTTGTAAGGTCACCAAATTTAAATTAAAGTGACCTCTTTTAAAGCACATTACTAAAAGTACTATGTGGAGGGAAATTTAATATGAATGGTTAAAATGCATGGAATTCAGATTTTACTGTCAAACAGCTCAATTAAACAAATTGAATTTTTAAGCAACAAAAGGGAATTGAATCAAATTAGAAACAGAGTGGGATCTGAAATGTGGACATTTATGAGTGATAGTCACAGGGCCCTCCAGCAGTGAGTTTTCTTTATTTGTTGCCTCAGCAGTTAGAGGGGTTGGCAGGCTGCAACACAAAAGGATAAAAATGTTCACCATTGAAACACAGTTTTTGGCTCCCAATAAATCATCTGTCAGTTCATCACAGCCCAGTAGATAATGAGCAATAAAGTTTTCACACTCAGGCAATGAGGAAGCAGACACAAGAAATACAGCTAAAGCTGCTGTCTCTCTGTTCTGTAAACGCAAGGTGCTTTGTGGAATAAATGACCTCTGGATTTCTGGAAAAGAATAATTCCTGCCTTGGTAAAATAAACCATTTGATGCACTAAAAAAAGCCAAATCTAATAACATTACTTAGTTCCTTTAATGAAAGAAATAATCACATTATATCTATGAGCTCCAGCCATCTATAACAGGAAGAGATTCCAGGGTATTACCTCCGAAGTTGTCTCTCTATTGCCAGCAAAGCACATTGCTGAAAATACAATAAAGCTGCACAATAATTTCAAGTGGGATTGTTTGCAGAGATTCAGGAGACATTTGTGTTTGGGGCCCAATCCTGGGAGGTTTTCCCAGCCCGACCTCCCTCACAGGGATGGATGTCCAGCTCTTCCCCGGGGTCTTATCACACCACAAAGAACCTCTGAGGGTCTTTCAGCAACAAGATGCAACATCATCAGGCCAAATTAATTGCAAACAGGTCTTGTCTTGACCCAGAAATCTAAAGTGTTAATTTTAACAGTGTTTTACCTCACCCTGATGCCTTCTCACTGTTGTTTTGGTGAATATTTTGCAGTTGTTACGCCACAATCCAGCAAAAAACCGTCGCTCTTTAGTTCAAAATGACTTCTTTTAGTTGTTTTTAAAACTGAAGCTTCAACCCACTTCAGCTTGCTGATAATGCTGAGTATATTCATCATTCAAATTTCATATCAAAGCCACTTCAGCAAAGATATCTTGGATGGCCACGAACAAAGTCTAGTTCACATGCAAAAGGTATCAGTCAAAAAGTGACAATGCGGCCCATAAACCACATAGAACATACATTGATTCATGTTTTAACTTTATATCAGCATTTGAAGGGACTTGAAGTAAAATAAGATCAGATATTCTTGTCATATGCAAATGGTAACTTAATATTTGCATAATATGTCAAGGTAGAAAAATGCAAATAAACTTTGGGAAAGTCTGTATTTTTGTCATTCTCTCATAGAGCTAATTAGCAACTTGAAAGGAAATTGAAAGCTTCTCTTTTCTGAACTCGATGTCAGCTAAAAAAGGCACCGAACTCTGCTTATTTCTAGACCATGTAAGATGAGCAATTAACATCCCCCTTTTATTGAACTGCTTACACTGATCCATAGCCATAAAGGCTGCTTATCAGCTTCCCAAGTTGGATAAGGAGATACAGCCCTGCTGGAATAGAGGTCACACAAATGTAAATGGAAAGAGAACACATTCGGCTATTATATGGGGTAAATCCCAGCAAAATTCCTAGAGATAGATGAAAACTTGAATTTACCCCAATGCACTTTAAAGCAGCACCAAAAAACTACACAGAGGGATCTTCACACTGAAAAATGTGTGAGAAAAAAAGCTTTTTAGGAGCTCAAAACATGTCTTAGATCATTACAGGGTCCTAATACTCGGTGTGAAGGTTTCCACTGTATTTTTTTATGATATTAAGGATGTATTATTTATACCCACTGCAGCCACGCCATGGAATACACGAGGAGAGTTTGTTTAGCAACAGAGTGAAAAAATATTTGCTACAGGGGCAGTCTGGCAATATTGCTTGTTAAGACATGCTATTTGTAAGCAAATTTATATGAAAAGTATGCAATGTCTAATACTAAACTACTCCAGCCCCAGACTGAAGGGTGATTTTACAAACGTCCTGCAGCACTCAATCATTCCTTCATTTTAATGTCTTTATTTTATGATTTTGTTGATGAAATACTACTTACCCAGTGCTCAAAATTCCTTTTAGGCTGCAGGCACTGGCTAGTTGACACGGCAAGCCATATTTTACAGCTATATATTTCAGCTTTCTCTGTCCAAGTTGGAGGACACAGTAGCCAAGATGGTTTTTCATACTAGAAATATATTTTCATATTTATTTATTGATTTGACTAATGTATCTATTTTTCAATTCACATGCTTATGTTTCAATCCATTAAAGTGATTCATGGTCAAATAATATGTTATTGCAAGTACAAAGAGGAGATAAAACCACTGTACACTGGCTATAACACAAGAATAAAAATAATAAAAATCCATTGCATGATTAAATATAGTTTTTAATCCCCACATGATCATGAGCAAACTGATGGTTTTAATTATTTTTCTTTAAAATAAATTGTTTTTTTTTTTTCTCAGTAAAATGCAATTACCTATTAAATAAGTTCTCAGGAATAAGCATTCTTACCCAGTCTAAGTGCTCCATGTAAAATTAACATAAAGCATGAAGTTACTAGAAAAATAAATAAACTCAAAAGGCTTTTAATTAGTCAAAAGGAGAATTAAATGGCAACTGGTAGAGGAATGCTGAGCCTGTCACCTCCAGGGCAGGGCCAAAGGAAAGCCTGGAATGATGGTGTCCTGGAATCGCAGCTGGGATGGCTGGAGGCTGCTCAGTATCACACCTGATATTGCTGGGCTTGGTCCAGGGGTTTTGAGCCAGACAGAAAAACTCCACAAAAAAGGCAAAAAAACCCCATCCATCAGGAGGGGCAGCACCCAGGCCCAGCTGTGGGACATCTCCAATCTCCAGCTCAGGGATCGACCTTGCGCTTGTACTGTTGGGAGATTTTTCTTGCTGTTTTTTCACCAAAAATTGTCTTTTCTCCCGTTCTTCACTCCTGAACCAAGAAACTTAATGGGAAGCAAATCCAAAGCCAGAAGAGGCCTTGAGGACTGCCCAGAGAGTGATTCTGGCTCTTTCAACCATGGTGAGCACTCCTGGTGCTCAGGCACAGGAGCCAAGCTCAGCAGTGGAATCACGGACTGGTTTGAGTTGGATCTTAAAGCCCATCTTGTTCCACCTCCAGCCATGGGCAGGGACACCTTCCACTGTCCCAGGTTGCTTCAAGCCCCGTCTAACCTGGCCTTGGACACTTCCAGGAGTGGGGCATCCGCAACCTTTCTGGACATCACTTTGCAGCATGAATATGAATTTGTCATTCCAGGGACAGGAGGACAAACCCTTATCCAGGACTTGCTCTGTCCTGACCACCCACAGGAGAATGCTGAACCTGCAGGGCTTCGTGCTCAGAGAGGATCATTTATTCATGAACTTCCACCTTCTTCAGAGCTGGAAAATGTTTTGCTTTTTTCCCAAAAGAAAGGTTTTTCAAAACAATGTGTTTTTTCAAACCAATACCTGGGGTGAATTTATCAGCACAACTAGGGGATTTGACTTGGATGTTCTGGGTCTGAGACAATGGAAAGGGGACTCATGTTTGTTCAACAGTCACTCAAAGTCCTTTGTCCCTAATCAAAGATTAAAAAAAAATTATTAATTATGTATCAGTAATCACTCTTGGAGATAAAAGTTATAGATTCCAGGAGGAAGAAAGGGAAGGGAAAACAATAATTTCAATTTTCTGCACCAAAAACAAAAGAAAAGCAAAAGCAAATCAAATGAGTTTTAGGGGGTCCTTTTGCAGGGAGTATGGAACAACTTGATGCTAATGGGGAAGACAAAAAGGAACAAAAACCTCAATAACCCTAAATATCAGTAAATGGGGAATATAACAAGCCTGAGAGAGATGTGAGACTGAAATATAAAGGAGAGAAAACAGGCCCACAGAGGAGGGAGATTCAGAGCCCATAATGAACAAGTGGGGTGACATCCTCATATACTCCAACCCTGCTGCACTTATTGCCAGGCTCGTGATGGCTCAGTAATTATAGATCAGCCATGGGAAATATCCCCCACGCAGGAGCTGAGGACACTGCAGGAATAACTGGAAATGGGGCCGTGGAGGGGGAGCTGGGAGGACGCGGAGTTCGGGAGGACGGGAAAGCACATCAAGGGGCAGCCCAGGGAACCCGCCGGAATTCCGACAGGCTTCCTGAGCCGGCTGAGCTGCACCATTTCATCTGTGAACCCCAACTCTGGGAGAATGAAAAGGTAGTTTAAAGTCACCTTAGGTCCCCCTGGGAAGCCAGAGCACAGAAGGCTGTCAATGTGTTGAGGTAGAGCAGCTGAGAGGCTCTGGAGAGAGAGAGCTAAATGAATAGAAACTTGTTAAATGATGTGAGTTAATGAGAGCATTTTGGAATTAACCAGCTTCCATGACTTTAAATAAAACCCCAATGTCATTTTAAATTAGATTTTGTACATTTTTGAAACCATTATTTATTTTTTTTTCCACAAGGTGCATTGGTGGGAAGATGGAAGCATTAAAATTTAATGTCCTCAACCCACTAGTGGTGAAATATTGGTATTCCTTCGTCAAGCAATTCAGAAATAGGGGAACAGTGACAACAGCCAAGAGATTACCAAGACATAGGGAGTCACCCCGTTATTTTAGGGAATGAAGAGCTGAAGTCCACAGCCAAGAATGAGAACACAGATGATGGAATCACCATCCTCTGGCTCCACATTGTCACACTGTCCAGGAGGTCATTCCAGTACACACAGTGGTTTTGGAACGTTAATCTGTACCCTGTTCCAGTGCCATGTTGTCAGCTGGCACTGGAATGAGTGCTCTTGGCATGGATATACCTTGATTGCTCAGCACTTTCCTTGTACTGCTTTCATGGCACTCAGGAGAGTTGAAAGGTCTATAACTCCTAATTTTTTATTTGTTATTATTATTGTTATTTAGGCCAGCTTTTATTGTTTTAAAATAAAGCCTCTCAGAGCCAATGTTTGGAAGATGAGGGAACATACTTGGAAGGAAAAATGTGTCAGGAAGCACCCAGGTGGTTCCCAGCTGAGTCTGGTTGATAAATGAACTCCACTCCTGCATCAAGTTTGTGCTGTAAGCCAAAAGATTTCTAGATATGTATTAGAAGGTAATTTTCTGCATAATTTTATATTTTCAACAGCTATGCCTTCCTCAAACCATCTTAAAAATAGGATCAGGAACAGGCACCAGTCTGGGACTGTGATGGCTAAGGTCTGAATTTCTTCACTTTTTATATATTCATGGAGAGCCTCAGGTCTGATCACTTCTGAAATATTCATGCAATTCCACCTCAAAATCTTCAAGATTTCTTTTTTTTTCATACTTTATTTGTACTTTACTTTCTTGCAGGTTCAAACTGGTGATGTTGGCACTGCCAGACTCAGAAGGCCAGTATGAAAATTTAAAGGCTGTGATGGTGCCCCTGGCACCACAGCAATAAATGATACAAAAATATTTTAGTCAAGTAGAATCCCAGAATCCCAGACTGGTCTGGGTTGGAAGGGACCTTAAAGACCATTTTGTTCCACCTTCCAGCAGCTTCCATAGACCAGATTGCTTAAGGCCCCAAATATAATTAAGTTGCTCACAGTGTGGCCATTAACTGTGGCCATTCTATGACACTTCCCAGTCTATGGAGTTACTTTTTTGGGAAGAAAAACACCTGTGATGGTGGTGGGTGGTGTCCAGCCATGTAGGCAAGGAGGTCATCACATCAGAATCCCATCAAGGGTGAGATACAGCTGCCACAGGTGGGCTGTATCTAGGGAGAGTCCCCTAAGGCATTTTAAAGCCATAATTAGCTTTGTGATGCATAATCACCAACCAAAAGCTCACACAAGCTTGTAGGACACAAAGAAACTTCTCTGGGAAAGGGTCCAGTGTCTCAAATAAAGAGTCACCAAATCCTAGAGCCTGATCTTGAGTGTTAATGTTGGACAAGGCAGCAACAATATGGGATTTTGGCAGCCAAGACGAGGAAAAGAAGCTGTAAACTGATCACAGAATGGGAGAAGAAATGGAAAAGCAGGATGGGATGGGGGGCATGACAAGTCCCATGCTTTCCATGCTCACCACAGGCTGGTCCCACACCACCAACACAGACCCACAGTAAACTTAGCACCAAGCCCCAATTTAAAAACTCCCAGAGCTTTTATATGATAATTACAGTTATTATAACTGGCCCATGAAATAAACACCTCTCCCAATTATGCAAAAGGCATGAGGTCCTTCAGAGACAGAAATCTCCCAATAAGATTGACTTTCCAGCATAACAATGTAGAGGGAGAGAGGTGCAAGATGAATAACAATAATATTATGGTACATATAATGTATGTTTTAATTAGCTAAAGGTAATCAAATGAGGTTTGTCACGATTATATTAAGGTCAGGTCTCCACATGGTTTCATCAACAACATATTAAGACAAGGGAGGTGATGCCAAATTGGGGTTTAAACCTAATCAACATAATTAAACAAAGCAAGAACATGTGTTTAGAGCTACACCCATTTTACTGATCTCTCTATTTTAATTATTCTTGTAGAGTAAATATTAGGACCAAAATAACTCTTAATTAAATTTTTCCCATACAAACAGAAAGCGCAATCTTTCAATTTGTTATTTTTGTCGAGTGGATGTACAATATCCAGGTCTTTTGTAGTAGAAACCTTTTCAAAAGCATGCTCAAATTATGCTAAACAGCCTAATACATTCCAATGTATTGACATACTGACTTCTAATGTGTGGGAAACGGGAAACTACACTGGCCCAAAAAAGTCATGGGAAACCATAAAAACAAACTAAGAATAATTTAAACTGATTGGATGCTTCCTTGTAAGAAGTTCTTAGTTTCTAAATACAAAATGTGGACATTGAAATGCGGTCAAGTTATGACTTAAATTAGAAAAACATGTTTTCTTAGGTTTCCATCTTGCAATATTTGGCACGGCTCAGACACTGGGGAAAGAGTTATGTCAGTAACATTTTCAAAAGTGCCTAAGTGGCTTTGCCTGGGGTAACGTTGAAGTGGGACTTAGGTACTCAGAAGTCCAGAGGACATGAGTTTGCAAGGGCTTAAAAGTGTTCAAAGCTGCCTAAAAATGTTACATTTTTTAAAAATTCATTTAAATATTTTTAAAGTTCTGATCTGAAGGAGGTGACATCACATCCACGTCTGCTAGAAGGCTGGATTTGATGATCTTGGAAGTCTTTTCCAACCTTGATGGTTCTGTGATTGTATGAGTCTACTCTGAATAAAAGGCTATGGATATTACTAAAAGAACCAATTTTTGAAATAAACCTAATATCCACTCAGGTGAACTGTTTCACCTCAGTGCAAGGCTGATGTCTTTGGTGGGATTTCTCCTAATTTAGCTGCATAAGTAAAAGCAGAATCAGGTCTGTAAACAGAAGTTGGAGCCGAGGATTACACACTGGAGGCCTATAGGTTCTCCAGGAACTTGGCATTAGTGGGAAGGCTTCAGTTTCCTGATGTGGTTTTCCTTTGTGAAACTTGCTCTACAGA
>NW_020955343.1:907459-931819 GCF_003031625.1 Empidonax traillii | reverse complement strand
TCTGTGATGAATCAGGTCCAGCCTCTCAACCACCACCACCCCCAACTCCTCGGCAGGGTTGCTCTCCCTCCATGTAGATAGACTAAAACTGTAAATCAAACTTTCTCTTGAAAAGGGGAGCAGCTAAAACACACTCCAGGGGTGGGCTCTTTCCTGATCCAGGTCTCCAATGTAGCACGGCACGAGTTAAAAATGTGAGAGCAAAAGGTTCTTAAAGCCTCAGGGAGCTCAGCCTCGAATGAAAGAGCCCTTCCAAGGCTTGCTGGCAGCGCTGGCATGCGAAGGACCCCAAATGAGTTAAGAAGTCTTCCACTCCATCATGAAGAATTGTTCTCTAGAGTATCCACCAGTGGGGAAATGCTTAAAACACTTACCATATGTGGCTAAGAAGGGTCTAATTTTTCCATTTGGAAATTTTGCCTCTTTTGAAAGGATAGTTAATTTCAAGTAATTTATTTCATAGATGAAGCTTTCTTTGGAGTGGTTAATATATCACCCTTGGTTGCCTGAACAATTAGAAATTGTCACCAAAGAAAAATGTCGCAGTTCATGTAAATAACTATTTACCTAAAGGAAATGGGAATCCACAAGAGTCAGCATACTTTAATGAGCCATGACAATAGGAAGAAAAAAAAAAAAACCAGCCAATGGTACAGTGCATCTGCTAAAGCTGACATTGCTTATGGTAAAAATTGGCCAAAACAACTCTTATTTGTTGTTTTTTTTCATGTCAGAAATAATGCAGCTTGAAATTTTCAACAGGCAACATGAGTCCAGACCATTTGTTACTTCTAATGGCCTAATTGTTCTCCTGGCAGAAATAAAAAATTAGGGCACTTATGTCATTTACCTAAATTTCTAATTAATGCAATGGTAATAGAGAAACTGGAGCAGAAGAAAGAAAGAAAAAAAAAAGTAAGTTGGGTGAAAAATGTTTCTCTTGGCCTTTCTACAATTTGTCTTTGTTAACTTTCCTACAATCTTTCACTCTTGAACAGCAGGTAGAGTGATCTCTGCAGAGATGTTCTGGAGTTTTCCAACTGGACAAAAGTATTCTGGGCATTGAAAAATACAATTTTTTTTCCACCTGAACCGTTGAACAGATGCAATAAAAGCACCAACTGCAGCACAATGTCCTTTATGTTGCCTCAAAGGAATGTGCCATTAAAATGATGTTAGAAATATTCTTCAAAAGCAGCTAAAAAATCTACACTTCAGGCAGCAATTCCATCTGGAAGTTTCCCACTGCTCCTGTGTCCTGATGTCCTGGTGTCCAGTGTATTCTGTGAAGCAAAACACAGCTGGAATGTGCCCTCGTTAGGATGCAGGATGCAGAGAAATGCATCAAAATGCATAAACACACCTTAGAAATTTCTCTAAAAGTGTCTGGGAATCACTTTGTCCTGCAGCACTGGCAAGTGTCCACCACCTCCGGGATATTTATTGTTGGGATGACACGGAGGAGGCTCAAGGTGATCTCCGTTTATGCCCCTCACCAAGATATTTGCACCCACTTCTTTGAAGTGATGCCACATGTTGATCTTGGCACCAGTAATGCCATTAAAATATTGCAACCAGGACACACAAAAACACAAAACTGGGGAAATTTTAGAGGAGCACCAGGGAGGGTTTGTCCCCATGAGGTCTCCAGGAAAGGTCAGATGGAGATGGGCTCCTATTTCTCAGCCATGCTCAGATCCACATGTGCTTGTACCTAAAAGTGAAGTGATGGGTTTCCTGTTGCTTTACAAGACCTCTCCAGTGGAAGAGATATTCAAGTAGAGCTGTAATTAAACTGTAAGTACAGTGCAAGAAAAGCAAGCAAACATACACTTGAGTGCTGGTAAATTATTTTAATTTTTCTCATAATGCCTGAGGTGCTTTCCTTAAGGACCAAATGGAAATGAAGAGGAATGTCAGAGATTTAAACCTCCACCAAATGTGAGCCCAGAATCAAAGGTAAATGTCCAGGGTGAAGGTTCCCATGGGCAGTTCAACCTTGCAGTGGGTCAAAATTCTTCATTCTTTCTGACCACATCTTAATTTGGGGATCCACACCCCGAACATTCCCAGCAAGCTTCTTCCTGAATTTTTGCTGTTTAAAATAATTTTTTACCTTAAAAATATGTGAAACTTCTACTCATCCAGTGCCTGGAGCATCCTGGAGTATCAAGGAGTAACCTTAATGCTCTCATTAGAATACAGCCACGATATTTCAAAAGTTAATAGCAAATGCTGTTCCAACAAACCTTTATTTTCTGACATCCAAAAGCCTTTAACACACCCAGAGTGATTCCACAAGGTGACTGCAGGAGGAGTCCCACCACTGCCCCGGGCAGGGCTTGGAGCAGCCCCCCAGGAAGGTGCCCCAGGGGTTTCCCCCTTTCCCAGGCAGGAATATGAGCTGCCTCCCCAGCTCCACTTCCCCACCTGGGCCTTAACATTCCCTCTACAGCCTGGGAGCTGATTTGGCATGAGAGGTATAAACAAGGGCTTACAATAGCACTGGGAGCTGGCAGGAGCAGAACTCCAGCAGCACCAGCAAGTCCTGCTAAAATAAACATGTTACAGGCAAAGGTCGTGATGCCTGTTAATATAAAGACTGCGTGGTGTATAATGCATTCAAATGCCGGAGTGAGAGAGGGAGATAATATGATCCATTTGCCAGATTCCTCCTTTTAGTTGTAACACGAAGCCATTCTGGGCTGGAATGACCCAGAGATGATAATGAAGCGGATGATGATGCCATTGCCTGTGATAATGGTGTGACAGGGAGAATACCCTGGAAAACTGCACAAGCTGATAAGTGTAAAGGTATAAACAAACCCAAACAATATGGACTTATAGACATTAGCACGGAACAAAAGAGAAGAGGAGAAGCAAAGCCAACTGATCAACATTAAAAAAATAAAAGACTTTGCAAGGGTGACTTTTTCAGCGATTTTTTGGTATCGCAGCTCCCAAAACCGAAACAACAGACGGCCAAAGTGTCTCCTACTGGGGGGGGACCCACCTCTCCGTGCCGGGGAGCAGTTTTTAGCAAACAGCCCGCGATATGAAAATGTATTTAATGCAATTAATAATTTAAGAAGTGAGAGCATGTGCTCTTGGAGAGTTAAATGCTTGTCAGAGTGATAGATGCACGCTTCACCACCAATACATTTCGTACCAAGAGCAGAGGGATTTTGCAAACTTGTGTTGACCTTGGGTTGCGGTGGAGAGGAGGCAGATTGCGAAGGCAGGCCCGGCTACGGCGGGAGAGAGCGTCAGCTCTCAATTTACAGCCCTTTCCCCAATTAAAGGACTGTAAAAACATTAAAATTAATGCAGTCTTAACTCCAGAGCAGGCTCTACTTTCTTAATTAGTGCATAATTATTCAGTTTTTGATATCCTGGAAAATTATCACATGGAAATTATTTTAGGCGCAGTAACAATAGCAAAAATCTCTCTACCCCCCCAACTCGATTAACATGTGGAAGTAATTAACACTTTATTACAGTGAAAATACTATTACTGCTAATGTTTAATGACTTTTGCCATTGCATCATAAGCAGGAAATTTAGAACACTACAGAGCAACGGTCTGCTATAAATACAGTCCAAAGATTATAAACCAGAGTCAGATGATTCGCACTAACAGCGTTTAAGACAGGGATATGACATACAATCCGTTTCCAAAATGTCACATGCAGGAAATATAATTTTTTTGATAAAGTCCACTCCATGCAGCCAAGCAGCCAGTGCAATAACGTTGGATGAGTTCGGTGTAGGCAGCAGCACTCGAGTCCTTGTAAAAGCCTGTTGTTAATCAAATTGAAACATAAAACCCCAAGCATAAAGTTATTTTCTCATAACAGTTTAATAGAAATTTCCAATCAAACAAAGGCCAAAAAGTGTTATTACAACATGAAGTTCCTTGTATAAACAACTTAAAATGAAGTAGGGGAAAGTTTCATGGGATTTATGGATTTCTTTATTTTCGTTATTTCGAGTAAATGTCTACTGTGGATCTCCTATAAATGTCTTGAGAAATTATGCACCAGCTTTAGATGATTCACACCAACAGCAATTAAGATGCTGAGTCCACAGAAGTGTCGAAGAGGTCAGTGCTCAGGAAATATCGTTTCATTCCAGCCGGTGTGATGGAGCCAAACGTGTCGGAGACAAAAGGAGCCCAAAAGGGATGGAGACAGCTCAGCCTCGAGCTGGGCTTCTCCAGGGCTGCGACAAGGGTACAGCAGATGGGTAGAACCAGGGCGATGCTTAGTAAAATGTTTCGCTATCAAAATGTAAACAGAGGGCTGTATTTAATATTCAGTGCAGCCTTATGGAAATTCCCAAACAAACAACGGCAGCGCAAACGCTCTATAAAAAGAAAACCAAAACAAATATAGAGTGAAACAAACGGAAAACAAGGCTGACCCTGACGAACCTGAATAAAGTCACACTTTGCTTATTTGCTACTGTTTATGCTGTCGGGCTGAGAATTAATGAAGCTGAGCACTAATCACGATTCAACTCATGGAATTATTTTAAATTTTAATATTCTATGTGCATAGCTCATTGGGCTTTCCCCTATTAAATATTTTCCTTGATGCTTTAAAACATGTTCATTGATCTGGACCCATTCCACTGGTGAGCTAATACAGTTCATAAATTGGGGAACTCATTTTAGAAGCATCTCCCTGATCCATGGGCCGTGGATATAGAGGGGAAGAATTTGGCACAAGGATGCTGGATATAAATTGCTATTTTGGAAGGAACTCTCACCAGGCAATGCCTGGAGCCAAAAGGCAAGAAGAATTCACCTGAAGTGGACACAGCTATTCGCTCTGGGATTAACTTGTTGCAGTTGCAAATGAATCATGAAACCAGCTTTGGCAAACCTGAGCCTGGGCCCACGGTGGAACTGGAATAATGTATGTGAAAAACCTGAACTGGATTACGAGGCCATCTGGAATGCATTCGCCCTCTGCATTAGGAGTAGCAGTTTCCTTGACAGAGGTTGTGAAATATTAGAATTCCTAATGGAAGAAATATGGCAGTGCAAAATGACACAAAAATCACACAACCTCATTCCCTGACACGGAACAGTGAAAATGCGAATCTTTCTCTCAAGGGTGCTCTATCAATCCTTTGCAAACAAGGCACTTCAGCAGGCAGAGGAGGGGCTGACAGGGGTTAACCCTTCCCCACCACCTCCATGCAGGGCCAGAGCCAGCTTCCCTCTTTGGGGAGGACAAAAATCGGGAGGGATGATGAAAATCGTAAATCCACACAAACTCCTCCCAAAGTCTGGGGGTACCTCCAACACCAGCAACCCAAGGAGCTGGATACCCCAGGGATAGGATCCTGCCACCCCCTCACTCTTCTGGGGTGATGGTTAGACACCTCTAATCCCATTCCCTCAGCAAATGCTACCTCTGGGTGATGCCAAAGGCAAGGAGGAGCCATGACAATGAGCCTGTGGACAGCAGCAACCAAACACCATCGGGGAGATCTGTAACTAACAGCAGAAACCGTTGCAATATCCCTCTCAAAATATCTTATTTTTGAAGATCTGTGGTGCAAAGCCAGCCTAGACTTCAGAAGACCTGACCCACAGTAGCAGTTTGCTGCACTAACATTTCTGCCCCTCTGATATTTATTGCCACTTTCACTGCTGCTTTCTAGAGATGTAGTTGCTAACGAGGAAAAGAAAAATCACACTGGAGCTCTTCTTGAGTGTGCAGATCCAGGACAGTTTTGGGAGCAAGGAGGCCAGAAGTGCAGGACTGACATGGGAAGGGAAACACAACCACTGGCATGTTTAAGGGCAGCCAACAAGTCCTTGTTTGATGGGATTTGTCCAACAGACTGATTGGGTGGATTACACTGGTGTATTCCCAACCAGAGGTGTTTAGACCTATAGGTCTTCTCACCAGATGAATGGATGGATGGATGGATGGATGGATGGATAGTTCAGTACAGTAGGACTGTTTGGAAGGAGTTACAGACCTGGGCATGTGTAGAAGCAAAATTAGAAATTATCAAGCATTAAATGACTCTCACTACCTCAGAGGAAAAGATAGAGGAGATTAGATGTCCTGGCTACACTTCTGCCACAGCTTTGTAGCAATGGCCGAGCAATGCACTGCTCACCCTCTACATGGATTCACTGGAGTTCTCTTGGATAACATAGAATAATAGAACCATGGAATGCTAAGGGGTTGGCATGGACCTTAAAGATCATCTCATCTCAACCCTTGTACCATGGGCAGGGACACCTCCCTCTAGACCAGGTTGCTCAAGGCTTTCTCCAACCTGGCTTTGAACACTTCCAGGGTTGGGTCATCCACAACCTCCCTGGGCAACCTGTGCCAGGGCCTTACCACCCTCACAGGGAAAAAATTTCTCCCTAATATCTGACCCAGATTTCCCCTCTTTCAGTTTGTATCCATTAGCCCTTGTCCTGTCACCACAATTCCTGATGCGGAGTCGCTCTCAGACGTCCCTGGAGGCCCCTTCATGTGCTGGAATGTGCTCTGAGGTCTCCACACAACCTTCTCTTCTCCAGGCTGCACAGCCCCAACTCTCCCAGCCTGTCTTTGTAGGGGAGGTGCTCCAGCCTTATAAGCACCTAACTGATTTAGGAACCCCCAGTATTCTTGGTTCCAAGTGGTGTTTGAAATCCCAACCCTTGTCTCCCTTGTTGCCATTTATAAGGCACACAGAGCTACTGTTTATTGCTACTTCCCTGCAAAAAAAGGGAATAACTCCAAGATAGATTTTCTGTTTAGGAAATAGATCTGGGATGAATTATTCAAAAAAGACTAACAAAATCCAGCCCCAGAAAACCAAGGAAAGGCATAGAAGACTCCAGAGCTAAGGGGCTTTTATACAGCAGCCAATTGTTATGACTCCTTTTAATTAAATACAAATGAATTAATTGATATGAAGTACTGCTAGGCAATTATTTTGCTGACATTTTGTCTCTTTTGAGACACACTTGTTTACCACATCTCTCAGCTGCCAAATCCTACCACCATTCTGCATTATTTTAAACATATATTTAAAGACTTAAAGCTAAGTTTGTACTGTCAGAAACTTTTACATTAATTTCATATTTGTGTTAATGGTACTCACATTAGACCCAATAGTATTTACGTTTTTTAATCCATCTTCCGTCCCTAGGCCATCATTGTACATGAGATATTGCATCTTAATGAATTTTTCTGGTTAAAGATTTTTAAATAAATGAATAAATAAATAAGAAATGAAACACTGATTTTTATCTCACTGTACACAAGTTTACTGGTTGATTTTTTTTTTTCCTTTCTGATTTGCAGTGAAATATTTTCATCATTTTCCAAAGATATGCAGGAAAGTGCAAAAATGATGGCTGGCTTCAGAACAAACCTGCAGCAGCAGCAGCCAGCAGTATATTAGCCTTTATATAGTAGGTAAAATTGAAGGGTTATCTGGAAAACCATAACTGGCCAAAACAATTTTACATCCTCTGATTATTTTGGGGAATTGCTGGGCTCGAGTTACTTCATGACACAATCCCCAGCATGTGTGTGATCCATTTTTTTAAGTCAGCAACTTGTCCCCCGGTGGTTCAAACGTGCAGGATGAGATCACAAGTGACTTGACCTCTTCAGACAGCAGCAAAACATGTTTCAGGAAAGCATCCACAGGACTTTTAAACTGCCTATGGAGTGTCATGGGCTCGGCTCTGTGTTAGTGAGCAGCTCCTGGAAGCAACAAGTCCTCGGAGAACTGCTGGCTGTGAAGTGAGTTGTGGACATCCAGGACTCCAGGACACCCAGAAGTTGAGCCCCTACCTGTCAGGTCAGTAATAATGTTAGCTGGCAAGTTGTAGATCTGCCTATCTATATGATACTTTTCTGTTGTGTACATTAAAATAAATAGCAGGCTGGAGAGTAATTAATTTACCATTGGTGAACTAAATTAGCCTAGTGGAGCACAGAGAGCCGTCAGAGACAGGTAACCTGACCCTGCACACACACATTGAAAGAACCAAAGTACTGAAACATGAAATGTAAGTATTGAGATATCAGTTGTCTTAAAGCCGCTATGTGTGTGTTGGACTCCGGGCTGAGGGCTGAGTGCAGACAGAACAATTCCTTCCACAAATGCAACTCTACTCCTAAAAAAATGAGCCAGGTGGCCAGATAGGGTCTTCCACCCCAACATGGTCTTCTACCCCAAACACAGCACTGTTAAAATCAGTCAGATGTGCTGAAGACCTGCATATATCGTACAAATAACAAGTCTTTACAGTACTGCAGTTATTATGCAAGCAAAAGAAATGCATATTTTGCTGGTTTTTTAATCACAGCTGTGGTATTCCCATCCCTCACTATTGAAAACTCATGGATTAGATTCTCTAAATCACAGAATCACAATAGTTTGAGTTGAAAGGGACCCACGAGGATCATCGAGTCCAACTCTTATCCCTGCACAGGATCATCCCGAAGAGTCACACCCTGTGCCTGAGAGAATCATCCAAACACTGCTGGAGCTCTGGCGGGCTTGGTGCTGTGCCCACTGCCCTGGGGAGCCTGTTCACTTCCCTGGGGGATGAACCTTTTTCTAACACCCAACCTAAACCTCCTCTGACACAACTTCAGGCCATTCCCTGGGGTCCTGTCCCTGGTCCCCACAGAGCAGAGATCAGTGCCTGTCCCTCCTCTTCCCCTCCCCAAAAAGCTGTAACTGCAATGAGGTCTCCCCTCAGTCTCCTCTTTTTGTGTAATTGCAGGAGATATGAAGGTACCTGTTTTGGATTGAACAAGTTTTTACAAAATAAGTCACGCTTTTCAGCCTCTTTCCTTCAGCCCCAAAGGCTGGGGTTTTACTTTCTCCAGGAGAGGGGACTTTTGCGTGTTTGTACAACTCTTGGACATGGAATTTTATTGTGTCTTGACTGTCTGGTTTCTCTTAGGCTGTGGTTTGGGCTATCAGCAGCTCCTATAATCCTTCCTTCTGATCAAAGCTCATGACAAACTGGACATGCACAAACTGGCTGGAGGAGACTGCTTCTGGCTTTTGTATTTACCTATCTCCTGAAGTTTTTGAACATTAATCATACTTAGAAGACTTAGCAAAAGGCATCAGTCACTTAACAAACTGTCCCACCTTTATCTGGAGGTAACAGATGACTGCTGACTATCTCTGCCTGCTGCACAGAGCACACAGAGCTCCTGACGAAAGGCAGCATGTGACCAAAGTTACAGACACGGCAGGAAAAACTTGGCACCACTTCCAGCAGCCCCCTAAACACAGATATAGGAAGAGATGGGTGAATGGAAATTGTACAGACATCCCCCCTCCACGCCTCCCCAGGGACCTCTGACAATGACCAGCTCCTTTGAAAACTCAGGCACTAGTGATTCCTGCCACTGCCTGGAATGAGTTGCTGGAGCATGTCCAGGGAAGGAAACTGATCTCAGGAGGGATCTGGAGCACCAGGAGCAGCTGAGGGAGCTGGGGGGGCTCAGCCTGGAGAAAAGGAAGTTCAGGAGGGACTTTCTCATTCTCTGCAACTCCCTGACAGGAGGGTGGAGCCGGAGGGGGAGGGGGGCGGTGGTCGGGCTCTGCTCCCAGGGAACAAGGGACAGGACAAGAGGTTTCAAGTTTTACCAGGAGAGATTTAGGTTGGGGATAAGGGAAAATTTCTTCATGGAACAGGTTGTCCAGGACAGGGGTGGAGTCCATATCCCTGAAGGGATTTAAAAGATGTGCAAATGTGGCACTTGGGGACATGGGTTAGTGGTGGACCCGGCAGTGTTAGGTTAATGGTTGGACTCAGTCTTAGAGATCTTTTCCAACCTAAATGATTCTATGATTCTGTGAGAACAGGGCAGAGCAGGGTCTATGGATAATTCCATTTCTTTTGCACTGAACAGGGATAACTGCCCAGAGCTCCACTTCAGTGCTTCACTGAATCAAAAAATCAATCAGCTAGGTTGGAAAAGACTTCTGAGATCATCAAGACAACCTATGGCCCAACACCACCTTGTCAACTAGACCACAACATCTCTTGGAGTCAAAAGCATGGCCCCATTTTCTGCTTTAAAATAAAAGACCTTTAATGTGGTTCCCTCCTCCTGACCTGTGTCCAACACCAAGCCTTGCTAGATTCCTCCCATGGCTAAGCTAGCAAAAAACCCCTGGTATTTCTGAATCTGAAATGTCATAGCAGGTCTCCAGAGATCCCATACATGAATGTATGTACAATGAAGTAACTGTGTGTCCTCACTCAGTGCCCTGTCATGTTCCCACCTCTGCCAGCGCCACTTCTAGACCCATTTTCACCACGGCAGGTTTGGTGTGGACAGTACGTACCGACAAGTGAATTGTCACCCCAAACCTGGCAGAGACATCCATAAACCCTGTAATCATAACTGAAATGGGGGCTGAAGTTTATCTCCCAGCAAGACATCAGGAAAATATTTGAGCCATATCCTAATTTTTTTTAAATTTAGCTCACCCACTCCCACTTATGTTCCTTAAATCTTATTGGCAAGAAAAGAGAAGCCTCAGTTAATCCAACCAACCCATGGGCAGCTACTGCAAGTGTCACTGCAAGGATTCACAAATTAACTGCACAGGTTCACACAAATTTGTGGGATGGTGTTTCCACCCTGGGATATTCTTCCTGACTCCCCCCCCATCTTCCCCAGAGCTTGTTACTGTCACACGCAAGAGCAAGACGGTCCCGTTAATCAATCGTACCTTGGCACTGCAGCTTTATGTGTGTATTCCAGGGCTTTACAGTACAATAAAATTTACAGCTCGTATAATTAAGAATATGCCAGATTAAACAAATTAAAGCTCAGCCTTAAAAGCGAAAGCTCTATCAGATCAAGGCATTATGCATGAAAGAAATTTCAAATTCAAATCAACAACATCTGAAGGCTCAGAACACAAAAGCCGTAGAGGAGTCGCTGGGAACTACTACTAGACCTATTTCGTAACCTCAAGGTACAATTCATGGCACAGGGCATCAAAAGGTCACGAAGATTAATTGAGTGCAAGGGTTAGTTAGAGATTTGTGGGGAAGCCATGCTGTTCCAGTGATTTCTTTTTTTTTTTTTTTTTTCCCCTCCACGGAAGTAAAAAATAATAACTTGGACTGAAATTTGCATTCATTAAAGGCTCTTTATTCCTGGGAGTAAGAATGTGGGGAGTAGGAGAAGGGAAGCCCAAGAATCTGTCCTGGTTAGATGGCTTCAGCAGTAGCTCCTGGAAGGAGCCCTCAGGAAGGATTTGGGGAGTCCCCACACCCAGGATTCTGTGCTCTGCTTGGCTCTGTGTGGTGCTTGGCTCCAGGAGCACCTCCACAAATAAATGCAACTTTATTTAAGCATTTTGCAGTAGATGCCCTTTGAGGTTAGTGACAGTTCCTGACTGTGGAAGAGCAAAGCAGGAATGGAGACATCAGCCTGTCTCTACAGGAGAGATGCTCTGAGCATCTTCATGGCCTCCTCTGGACTCACTCCATCAGGTCCATATCCTTCTTCTGTTGGGGTCCCAGAGCTGGATGCAGTGCTCCAGGTGGGGTCTCACCACAGCAGAGTAGAGTAGAGGTGAAGAATCACTTCTCTTGACCTGCCCTATATTGATGCAGCCTGGGGTATGCCTGGCTTCTTGGGCTGCAAGGGCACATTACTGGGTCTTGCTGAGTTTCTCATCCACCAACAGCCCCAAGTCCTTCTCCCCAGAGCTGCTCTCTTTCCATTCTCCTCCCAGTCTGTGCTTGGGATTGTCCTAACCTTGCATTGTTGAACTTCATGATACTCCCACAGCCTTACCTCTCCAGCCTGTCCAGGTCCCTCCAGATGCCCCATCCCTTCTGTCTAGTGTGTCATCCAAGCCACACAGCTCAGTGTCACTGGTAAACTTGCTGAGGGTGCATAATACCACTGTCCATGTCACCAACAAAGATGTTAAACACCTCTGGTCCCAGTTCTGATCCTTGAGGACCCTGCTTGTCACTGGCCTCTGCCTGAACATTAAGCCTTTGACTGCAATTCTTTGAGTCCAACCATCCAGCCAATTCCTTATCCACCAAGTGGCCCATATGTCAAATCCATGAACACACAAAGAAATTAAATTTCGCAAGGTTCATGTCCCCCTTTTTCCTTTAAGAAATTTTGCCATTTTTCAGATAATTTTTTTTTACTCACTTTCTCTTCTCCCACATCAGAAATTTATTTTTTTAAATGCAAAATAAGAGGTTTTCAGGCTTTCCCCTCTGTTAGATTCTTCACAATCAGAACATGGTTGACAAATAATATGAACACCAAGTCTTGGAATTCAGTACTGAACATTATATTGGGTATCATATCATATTAGAAAGAAAAAGATTCTTGGTTCATAAAACAGAACACAAATGAGAAAAATAGAAGGCTGCAAACAGCACAGTACTGTATCAGTACAGATATCCCTTCCTGTTCACCATCATTCTTTACACACAAAGTTCAATGAACAAAAAGTTAAGCCCTGCTGCAAAATGACTCCACTATAGATTTTTACAGTCATCTGAGAAACTTATTTCAGAAAAGCTCAGAGGTCAGCAGCAATCTTCATTCTCCCATTTGTTCCCAAAAAGCTGTGCATGACATTGGCATTAGGTATGTGTATTAGTATTTATAAATATAAAAAAATATTAGTTTCTATTTTGAAATCGTGTTTCATATGCAGTTGGTGCTAGATTTCAATAAGCATCTAATTAAGATGGATTTTTTTCATCCAGTGCTCTTGCAAATTCTATTTATTTGAGCTGCTTCACATATTGCAGACTATCAAAACTGCAAGTTCAGCAGAAAGCTATTTTCAGGAGAAAGGGGTGAAAGCGGGACCAAGAGAAATTATAAATTCGGGTTCAAATAAAGCAAGTGTTTTGATGGTGTTTAAAGATGAACAGTGGGTGTTTGGTACATCTTGTGGCACTTGAGGACATGGTTTAGTGGCGAACATGCTGGTGCTGCTGATTTATGGTTGAACTTGATGATAGAATTCTTTTCCAACCTTGCTGATTCTGTGATTCTGTCATCACACTTCTATTTATCATTAAAGCATTTTCATCAACGTGGTGTTAAGTTGCTTCTGAAGATTTTACCAAACAATTTCAGAATGAAACCATTCCCCATTTCTATCCATACTCACTCATTTGGACCTTTAACAGACTTTTCCCTCACTTCCTACCAGAAGATGGGGAGGAGAAGCAGCAAAGTCCACATGGCAGCAAATCCAGCAACACAGACAATGTGATTTACAAATCACTGACAGGCTTGGCAAAAAAAAAACCACAAACAAACAAACAAACAAACAAAAAACAAACAAACAAACAAAAAACAAACAAACAACAACAAAAAAACCACACACCTGAATCTTGGATTTATGAAGTTCTAAAATTGGCTTTTCTATTTTAATTTTGGAATAGAGTTATGGAGATCTTGTGTTTGAACTACTCAATATTTACATATGGCAAGTGTGAGGCCCACAAAATAAAAATGAATTACTGATGGCCAGCACCTTGTTGTCTTTGTTGACAAAACTAGAAATCCACTACATGTAGCTAAAGTTTTCAAGACTTCTAAAACCTCTGAACTAGCAATATTTTTGTTGCTTTGTAACACCAGGGCTACTTTTCCCATCATTTAAACATAGAAAGAAAATGTCTTGCTTCCTTATTTAGCAGACTTGGAAAACCATTATCAATCATCAAAAATATGTATTAGACACATTTATTCCCCTGACAAATTTATGCCAGAAAACTGATAGACTTATTATAGAACCTCTTCCCACAGCAACAAAAAAAAATAATCCATAGTTTCATGTGCTTCTCTCTCAGTTTTACAATTTGGGAAACAAAATCTTTATCCAACATCACAGCCCTTGGAGCCAGTATCTGAGAAAAAATCTTTCCTCTGCTAAGTTCACATATTGAAAATATCATAAAGGTATTATCATCCACCAGGACTATGTGAAACTCCAAAAAGTAACTGTATTAAATGGATTTTTTTAATCCCCATATGTTCTAATAATCAGTAAAGCAGATTTAAATGTGTTTTTTTTCTATGACTATTAGGAGAGAGAAAGGAAAAACATTTTAAGGATATCATTTATTACAAAAGTTTTGCTGTGCTTTTGTTTTGTGGTTTTGCTTTTTTTTTTTTTTTCACCAGTGGTGAATGTCTGCTCATCAGGATTTGTAATAATATACTTATTGTATCTGATGCTGGGAATCCATCCCTTGTAATACTTCTTGACATAATTGCAGCTTTTGACACACTCAATCGTGGGATCCTTCTAAACCATCTTGAAAAATATGTTGGTCTTTCAGGTTCGGTTATTCAGCAGTTGAAATCTTATTATAACCATCGACTACAGTTTGTTAATATAATTTCTTTCCATTCCTCCTCTTACATTGTCATCTGGAGTCATCTGTTACAATGTCATCTGCAGTCCCACAGGGAGCTGCTCCTGGTTCCATGTGTTCCTTTATCTACCTGCTGCCTTTAGGAGCTACAAAACCCAACTACAGAGACATGGGCTCTCTTATCACACTCCTGCTGACACTCAGCACTTTAATTTTCTATTCCTCCTGCCTATTTATTTGATCAATATTCTAATGCTTCTCCCTCCTGCTCAGCTATTTAGATGAGACCCAGTTAAAAAAAAATCATAAAAAAGAATGTTTTTTAAACATTTGGAAATTATACCCCAGACACAGAGAGGCAAAGCAAGTTTTTGATTACATACCTTTTTCACAGCCAGGTGATGCATATTATTGTGCTTTTCAATTCCAGAATTGCTTTACTTATTTATAAATTTCCACATATTTGAGCATGTAAAAATGCCCAACAATACCATAAAAGCTCAACTAGAAGCTATAAAAAAAGGCATGAAGTAAAGAAAGGGAGTAAAGCAAAGAAAAAATCCGTTTGGAGTTGCATCCAAATTCCACCAGCCAGATTTCTATTTATGATACTACCTCTGTACTGTGGTACCAGCCAATCTGAGTTATGGTACCAGGATCTGAACTTTAATAGATGATATTACCACATGGTCTCCGTAAAATCCAACCAGGAGCTGCTCTTCCAGAATCAGTGGATACCTGGAACTCCCACAGAGTTTGGTGGGCTACACCAAACACCTGGAGCTTCAAAAATCCTACCTAATTCTTGATAACACAAGTATTTCTACTCCTTCCTCATTGGCAGTAGATTAGCTGGAAAAAGTATCCTAAGGCGTAAGAAAGAGGAGTATCCATCTCTTTTCCACCTGAAAATGGGCAGTTTCTGATTTTTCAGAGAGGCAGTTTTTGGAATGTTGTGCAGAGTCCTGTTTCTGTTCTTCCAGCTTTTGTCTAACCTTCTCAAATTGCCCTGATTAAGTGAATCTCCTAGTCTGAAGAAAACAATTGGGATTGTCAATATCAAATGTCCTCTTAAGTAAATCTATTTCTACTTCCTAATCCATGAAGCACACACACACAAAATAAAAGACTGAGTTCCTTAATTTTCCCTGACTGTACTCAAGCATGGTAATGACACAGAAGGCAGGTTTGGACGAGATATTGGGAAGAAATCCTTCCTGTGAGGATGGTGAGGCCCTGGCACAGGTTGCCCAGAGAAGCTGTGGCTGCCCCATCCCTGGAAGTGTCCAAGGCCAGACTGGATGGGGCTTGGAGCAACCTGGGCTAGTGGAAGGTGTCCCTGCCCATGGCAGGGAGTGGAATGAGATGAGCTTTAAGGTCCCTCCCAATCCAAACCATTTCATGATCCATCATCAATGCATGTAACAGGTGCCTCTATATTCTGACACACTTTTGAAACCTGTTTTGTTGAAATTAATCCTTTGTCAGCTTTATTATGTTGTTAGGAATATTTCCATTTTTCACAGCTTAATGATTACATTTCATTCTTGCTCTCTTCTGCTGTGTACAAATTCAGTGGCACTCCTGGGAGGAAAGGCATAAAGAGAAAAACTTATAGATTGGATTGGTTTTCATATGCATTTTTATAAATTCAACAGTTTAAAAGCAATATTGAAATAAGAATGAGATCATAGAACCATAGAATGGTTTGGGTTGGAAGGGACTTTGAGGCTCATGCCATTCCACCCCCTGCCATGGGCAGGGACACTCTCCACTAGACCAGGTTGCTCCAAGCCCCCTCCAACCTGAACTTGGGTGGGACAAAAGGGAAAGGAAGGAAAAAAATTTGGTTATAAATACAATTGTATTTTAAAGTTATTTCCTTTTGTATCACCACATTCTCCCGTTACACCAAATTTCCCTGTTTATCAGGTTTTGAAAGTTTCTTTACTGGGCAAGACCTTTAATTATATGCAGTATTTTGTGGATTCTATTTGTCGACTATATTCTGTGTCTAACCATGTAGCAGTAAGGAAGGTTAAAAAAACCAATGTAGCCACACACAACCTTCTCCAAACTGCATTTTAAATTCTTTTCCTGTTGATAGTGGTGGTTCTGTCACAGAGCAACCCTAAAGCAAATTAAAAAATTAATGGATCAGGCATGAGAATAATTATTGTGGAAAAGGCCAGGACTGTGCCTTTTCCAAACAGACCAAAAGAAGATTGATGCACAAACAACCCAAGTGGGCCCTACAAGCTTATTCAATAAGGGTCCACTCAAATTCCATCTGTGAACATTTGGTCGGCCCTTTTATAGCGATGAGGTCGTTCCTCCAAGTTCATATTAATTTTTTGTGCACATCTGTACACTCACCTAATCCCTGCCCACATGCCACTCCAATTACAATTAACAGCACAAGTTAGAAATTGGGCAAATTTTAATCACAATCAAGTCTGAAGGGTTATTTTAAAAATTAAAATCTATTAAAATTAATAATTTCTTTTAATTTCCACGTCATTTCAAGAAGAAGAGAATCAGACCAGTGAACCTCCAACCATTGCCCTCATGGTTCAGATTTTTCCTTGGATGCAGAACAATAGAAAGAAGCATCACTGGACTTCTGGAGCTCTCTGAGTTCAAAATTCCACTGCTGCCAGCATGGCAAAGTGTTTCACTGCTCAAATCTGTAGTTTACCCTGAGATCAACAAGTAAATTCTGTATTCCAGCTCTTATTACGATCCCTGAACGAATACAATCAGCATCGTTATTTTAAGCAAACAATTGCAAGGGCTTTAAATAAAAAATGCCATGCTCAGAGCATTTACATTTTAAGCACAGCATATTAATAGGAAGGGAGAAGAGGAAGATGCCAACGAGAAATGTCAGCTGGTTTAATCACACTTAATATGAAAAGACTGCTATAACTTTAAGAATGCAGCTTAGCTGACTTTGGAGCTTAGGTTTTTATTTTTCTGCTTTATAGCATGCTTCAAAACTACTTGGACAAATACAAAACAAGAATTACAGTGCACCATAAGTTATTTTAATATCCTGTAGTGGTGTATACTTCCAATGAAATCCCAAGACTATTATTAAGGTTCTGTGTTTGTGTGAAAATGTCAAGTTGTTTCGAGTGACTACATACTCTAAATTATATATAACTGTTACTTTATAGCTAATAGGCACTAAAATTACTTTAAAACAGAAATGTAAAGTTATATTTTCATCCTTTTTGACAGATAATAAAGCTTATTTATGAGATACATTTTCTCAAGTATTAAAATATATAATGTTTACAAAAACATTAAAAATACCAATACTTGATATTTAAGCAAGAAACAGAGCCATCATGAAGATATTTTCCTGCCTATATCCAGCTTGAAGCCAAAGAGATGAGAAGACAATAATTTCACTCGTGAAAGTCATTTGTTAAACCAGTAAAAAATAAAAAAGGCTGTGTCTCGAAATGAGATTTAGATGCTTTCCCTCTCCCTGCCCATCATTAAGTTGCAGGTATGAAATCCTTGTGTGCATCTTCGAGATGAAACGATGCCACACGGCTCACTCCCACCCTGTATTTTAAATTGCATCCACTAAGACACGTTGCTTAATTGCTTTGTTGTTGTGTCCCTGCCCGAGGAGGCCAAGGGGAAAAAAAAAAGTTGCTCCTTTTTACAAGCACCATGGAAAGGGACATGAGCGCGAGGGTAATTTCTCCCCTTGTAAACTCCAGTTAGGATGGACAATTTATGAAAGGCAAGATTGCTGCTGGTAGGATGTACCCCTAAGTGCCCACACCACTGCTCACCCACCAACTAGTCGAGGGCTCAAATAAAAAAAGGCTTCACATGCAAATTATCCTGGTTTATTCTTCCTGAGTACTTAGCAAATAAAAACATAGAAACGTCAGGGTTTATCTTGCTCTCCGCAAAGTGTGAGGGGTATTGGTCCCGATCCACCCAGGGTTGAAGGCAACCTTCCCAGAAGGTTGTGGAGCTAATTGCCAGCCCTCTGCTGTGCCTGGGATTGCCTCTTCTGCTGAGGGGCTGGGTCTAAATTTATGCTCCGTGGTTCTGCTGCTCTGCTCTCCAATATTATGCCAAAGCATGAACAAAAGGAAATTACCCCGAAGCGATGGAGTGCCACAACGCATTGTCGCTATTAATCTTTTAGTAATGGCAATGCTAATTTGACATGATGCATAGTAATTTATTAATATAAGTATTTGAAGTCCTAAACTTCAAATATTCTGGGAGAGAAAGGAGGGCTCTGAAAATGGGTAGGGGGATGCAAAGCCTTTCACCTCCGAAATGCTGCCATGGCTTTGACCCCCATCAGCACTGGCAGGAAGATGTGCCCTAGTGCCAAGCCCCAGATGTTCTGACCCAACCAACCTTCCAGGTTTGGGTTTAGGGTTAAGGTTAGGTTTAGGTTGGATATCAGGGAAATATTCTTCCCCCAGAGGCACTGAACAGGCTCCCCAGGGCAGTGGTCACAGCACCAAGCCTGCCACAACTCCAAGAGTGTTTGGATGATACACTGAGGCACACGGCGTGACCCTTGGGGAGTCTGTGCAGGGCTAAGGGTTGGACCTCAAAGATCCTTGTGAGTCCCTTCCAACTCAGCACATTCTGTGATTCTGTGAACCTGGTGGGTTTGTAGCCCAAATGCAACCCATGGGCTCTGCAGGGCCAAGTGTCCCGTGCTGGGCTCCAGCCCTGGCCGAGCTCCACATTCCCACGGTAGGGAGAAGCTGGTTAATGCCGGGTCCTTGGCAGAGGGAATTATTGCCAGGTGCTGGTCGGCAGGGGATGCTCCTGCACCAACCAGCTGGTTGCTGTGTGGGAGAGGGGGGCAGCTGGGGCACAGCCCCTGGGGGCCCTGGCCCCCTGCACTGAGCCCGCTGCCCAGCCTTGGTCTCGGCAGGAGGGCACAGCAGGCTGCTCCCAGGCATCCCCACTCCTACAAACTGCTTGGCCGTGGTTATAAAAGGGCTAATCCGTGTTCACATCCACAGGCTTTGTTCCTTCTCCTGAGCCATCATTAACTATTAATCGAGGGTGGGTTTCTTCAAAGATCTGCTCCATTTGTTGTTTGCTCTCGTAAAACAGGAGCCAGTTATGGAGGCACGAGAGCACCAGGAAGGCAGAGATGTTTGTAAACATCTTAGTGGTCATATTAAAAGACTAAATGTACTTTAAAACAAAAAGCCAAACAATAAGGGGAAGAGGAAGGTATGGATTTTTTTTTTTTTTTTATATTGAGCTCACCAGAAAGCTGCAGGAGAACTTCATGATTTGTTACGAGAGCAGCACTGGAAAAACTGGGGAAGCCTTAAATTCCGCCTGTCCGATTAATGTCAAGGTTACGTTTGATCTACATTGGTAGCACACATGAATTTCATGTCCCCAGACCTTCTCAGGAGCCAATGTAACAAGAGCCATTATTTATTGGTGATAATGGCCACCAGCCAAGGTAAAACCTGGCACAACACATTAATAGCACCACGTCGTCCTGGGAGAACGAGGCCATTAATGCAGGTCACCTGTGCTATATAGTGCAGACCACATTCAGGTGGAAGCCATCAAAAACTTCTTCTTAAACTGGAAACAAGCAGAATTCAGACCTTGCTGCATCAATTAAGAGAAAATACCTGCAGGTCTTCTGTGGCCTGCCATTTCCAGCACCTTCTTGGGGTAATTTCACCTTGACCACACTTGCATTTGGTTTTTGCAAGTTTCTTTTCATGCCTTCTACAAAATGGTGATCCTTGGTTTGGCTTTTTTGGGAATGGGAGATGTTTTAGTAGATTTTAGAGTAAGATCTTCTGACAATGTATCGCTTCTTTCTCTATGAACCACAGAATTGGAAATATTTGCTCACAAATCTTCTTCACTGTAAATAACATTTTTGAAGTGCATTACTTCAGAATATTGATGGGGTGACTCCAAAACCAAGGGCAGGATCTTACCCAACAGATGTAAAGCAACTGATGGAAGATCATTTCCATGAAGAAACTGTAGCTCCCAACAGCATCACGAGTGGAGAAGCTTCACCACCCCAAACAGGGCTGCTCTGCACATCAGCATCACACCTGGCACTGTGTGTGCCTGAGACCAAAACTGGGGAAAAATTCCCATTTATGCTCTGTCAAATTCTGGACACCCAAAGGGTGGGATAGGCTTCCGTACTCCAAGCAGGATGTGGTTCTCACCACCCTGTTGAGCTCTTTTTTTTTTTTCTTTTTTTTTTTTTTTTAAGTGTGAAGTGCCTTCTTTAACTTCAGGCACTGGAAGACATCATTTATAACCCGATACCTTATTACTTGACTTTCCTAAACTCTTTTCCTTTTGTTGTTTCAATTTATCTTATATCACCACTCAAGCTTGACGATGATAAAAAATAAAGGTGTTTTCTTTTGTCATGTAGAAAATGTGATTCATTCGTTGTCTTTAACAGGCCTTCAGACCACCAGACATATGTTCAGTGTTTGGCAGCAATAAAAAAACCCCAACAACAGCAGCTAAACAAATATATATATTTGTAAGGATTATAAATCAGCACAAGTTATTCTGGCACTACTTTATATAAGACATTAGTGGGAGTATATTTGAAAAATTGTGTGCAATTCTGGTCACTATATTACAGGCAGGACATTGTGGAGATTGAAAAGGTGCAGTGGAGGGCAACCAAAATGATTCAGGATTTGGGAGATATGAATGATGAAGACAAATTAGCTGGATTCAGGCTGTGTTACTTAAGGACTTGGTTCTGAGTGACTCCAGGGGGTTCCTGCCTGGGCACCTCTCCAAGGATGCTCCACCAGCCCTGGAAGCACTAAGGGAACCCCCCAGGACAGCAGGAGAACTGGAGCTTCTTGCACAGCTACAACTCAACGAGAAATAAGTGGACTTGCAGCTACAAGTTGCGGGAGTAGTAAATAATTCAGGAGCATGAAAAAAACTGACAGGGAGGAAATTATCCATCCATTCATGTACTGAATTTAAGATTAGAGGAGCTAAAAAACACTGCACATAAAGCAGTGCTAAAAGCAAAATATTGCCTTTCAGGAAGAAAAGTGTATTTTTTTGTAACTTTTTCCCTAAGATGGGGAAAATGAAAGGCTCCTTTTTGCACCTGCAAAAAAAAAAATGACTTCTGCTGCAGGAAAAAGAAAAAAAAAAAAGGAAAAAAAACCCAACAAAACCAAAAAACTAAACCATATACAGGAGTGGAGGGGGATGTGAAGGTGAAAGGGTAAATTCTGTTCATTGCAAGACATGCTGCTGACCTGGCGGTTGTCAGTACAACCGCGCCACAGGGACACCGTGCCAGGGCTGCACGGATGACCCAGCAAAGAAAACTTCTTCTGGAGAGAAAAACAGTCACAAGCAATCCCTTGTTCTCAACTAACCGAAGGAAAGGCAGTAAATCCCCAAATTAGATGCACTCCATATATCTTCTCCCCTCTTTTTGTTCTGGATCTCGGGTAGATGCCCGAGCAGCAAGGAGAACTCAGTTCAAAAAAATAGGGTAGGAAGGGAAAATGTTAACACGAAAAATATCTGTAGCTTTAGTTATTTACAAGAGAAAAATTTTCCACACTTAATTCTATTTGGGCCACCCGCTCAGGTATAAGGGCCTGAGGATGTAACAGTTTAAAGTGAGGTGCAGGTAGATGCAATTCTTCTAAAATACCTTTATTCCATTTTTATTTAAAAAAAAAAAAAAAAGAATGAAAAATATGCATGAATATATAATCATAGAATCACAGATGGTTTTGTTTGATGGGAACTTAAAGATCATCTCATTCCAGTCCCCTGCCATGAGCAGGAACACCCTCCACTATCCCAGGTTGCTCCAAGCCCAATCCAACCTGGCCTTGGACTCTTCCAGGGGTGGGGCAGCCACAGCTTCTCTGGGCAACCTGTGCCAGGGCCTTGCCACCTCACAACCAAGAATTCTTTCCCAATATCCCGTCTAACCCTACTCTCTGGCAGAGGGCAGCCATTCCCCCCTGTCCTGTCCCTCCATGCCCTTGTCCAAAGTCCTTCCCCAGCTCTCTTGGAGCCTCTTTAGGCTCTAGAAGGGGCTCTCAGGCCTCCCCAGAGCCTGCTTCTATCCATGTGAACACCCCCAGCCCTCCCAGCCTGTCTCAAAAGCAGAGGGGCTCCAGCCCTTAGAGCATTTCCATGGCCTCCTCTGGATTTGCTCCAGCTGCTCCACATCCTTCTGATGTTTAGGTCCCCAGAGCTGGACTCAGTGCTCCTGGCCAGGTCTCACTAGAGTGGAGCAGAGGGGAAGAATCCCCTCCCTTGACCTGTTCCAACAGACATCAGGGTGGCTGAAGTCCTCCATGAGGACTAGGGCCTGGGAATGTGAAGCTGCTCCTGTTTGTAGGGGATCTCATCCCACTACCCTGGTTGGACAGACGTAGCAGACCCCGCTATAATGTCACCTGCCCCTGCCCTCCCTTTTGCTCTGCTCTGAGCTCTCAGTCTGGAAAAGCACTCAAGGCTCTCCTAATTAAGCACATTTCTATGCTCTTTCCCACACCTGACAGAGTACAAAGTGTTTCAATCTGCCCTACACGGGGCAATCTCAGCATCCTACTTGTGGAGTCAGATTTGGCTGAGGCCGAATCAATCCTGTGACTGATGCTCAGCAGAGGCTTGAGACATTTAAATATAATATCTGACTTCTGAGGGGATAAGTATTCCACGTCTCACTCCTGTGCACTGTTCAAAATGCAGAAAAGAGTGTGCTGGGAAATGGGAGGCAGGAGCCTGAGAAAAAGAAAATGACTTGAAGGAGACGGGAGTGTGACCTCGGCGTTGGCCAGTTCAGGTAATTTTCACCCTCCAGCAGGACTGTGCCATGTCAGAGGCCAAATTACAACCCATCTGGTCAGTGAGACTTGAAGCTCAGGAGATTTTGTGAAGAACAGAAAGCTACAAGAGCTCTATATATCTGTCAAGGGCTAAATTACGTTATGGATGAGAATGGACTTCAGTTTGGGACAGTTCAGAGATCTTTAAGTGAAATTTTCCTACCTAGGCAACACCTGCTCAGCTCCAATCCTTTGGAGAAAACTAGAGCTACAATTTTGAAGGCAAACAAATTCCATTTTTAAATACCACTTTATTTCCTACTATTTTTTCCATGTAAGACAAGTTAAATCCATCATCCCTGTCACAGTCACTTAAGAACTTTGCATGTAAGATATCATTTATTTTCTTTAAGGGGAATTTTTCAGGAAGATGTATAAGGAATATTCATACCAACATTAACAGGAGCCAATACCTTGAAGCATAGCTAGAAAGCATCAAGACTCTGCCCAGAAATTCCTGAAGTATTTAATAGACTCCAGGGGTGGATGATCCTACTGGGATAAAAATGTTTCCTTCTCAAAACCTGAACCATTCTTAGCAAGAAGCTCCATGGGATTTTTTTTTTTTCCTCCAAGATCCTTCATTCTAGAGCTCATGTTCCTCTATATGTATAAGAAACACAGGGAAATAGTCCATGATATAGTAAATGACCACTCGAGGGACTTTCCAGCATAGCTGGAGGCCCATTTAGGAGAAACAAAATGTTGCTGCATCAGCCTTTGTCAGTTGTACATTTCCCAACTTTTACCAGGAAGCTCCTTTGACTTTGGTTTCCCTCTTCCATGACACAATTACATAGGCAGAATTACTATGTATGCCGTGGGTGAGACCCTTGAATAGTTTAAACAAACCCAGCACAATGTAAAAGCAAATCAGTAATCTCATGTGATATTTAAAAGCTAAACTGTATTTAGGTAATGCTATTTAACTCATGTAATATGACAAATATATTTGAAGAGTATATTTATACTGTAACTCCATTGATTTCCACAACAGGGATGAATTAGACTTGCCTCTCTTAAGCAAATAAAATAAACATTGTACTCAATCTTTAACTTTCAAGCTAAGCA
>NW_020955343.1:904419-905471 GCF_003031625.1 Empidonax traillii | reverse complement strand
TTGATAAAGGATTAAAACTGTTAAAAGCATATATTTTCCATGCACCAAGGGTACTTGTCTAATAGGTTTCCACTGTGATAAGCAAAGTACATCTCCTGCTTCATAATTTCAAGATAGTTTTCAATATTAAGCAAAGATTTATTTTTTTTTTTTACTTTTTGCTGTTTGTTTTTTTTTTTTTTGCAACAGGGCAACCACTGTGACAGCATTCCATCATTCTGCTAGGAAGAAAAGCAGAGGGAGAAATAAGCCATGGCTTTGGGAAGGCTGGAAAGCTGGAAAAGGAAACCACCATTGAGGGACAGACACTGAGAGAGCACTGGGACACTGCAAACAAGCCAGCACAGCTCTTCATGAAGTAAAAAAGTTGTATGTTTTGTCCTAAAACATTCATAAGATGCTACCAGTTGGTCCAATTTAATAAAAAGAAAGTAAGTTTGTGAAGAAAACACATAGAATCACAGAATTGTTTAGGCTGGAAAAGCCCTTTAAGGCTACCAAGTTCAACATTCCCCCAACATTCCCAAGGCCACCACTAACACGTCTTCAAGTGCCACATCCACACTTGTTGTTAAATCCCTCCAGGGAGGGGAAATCCAGCCCTGCCCTGGGCAGCCTGTGCCAAGACTGAAAAACGCTTTCCATGAAGAAATTTTCCCTGTATCCAACCTAAACCTCTCCTAATGCTGAAGCCATGAGACAGCTGACTGCTCTTCCACAGCAGAACATGCCTTATTGTAGCTTCACTTCCTTACTGGATTTGTATGTAGGAAATACTCCCCCGGCCCCACACTCTACTGGATTTTATTCCACTATATCCAGAATTACTATCTTTGTTCTAAAGCTTGTTTTTATTCTTTCAGTACCGAAACAGAAGTGTTTGTGCTGGTCTCATAAGGCAAAAACAGATATTTTCCCATAACCATGTTCAGATATTGCCTTAAAACAGCAGTTCTCTCCCCAGCAGAAAATCCTGGAGTACTTGATATTGTGAGCAAGATATTGCTCTGAATTTTGGATTCATAGTCAAAAATAAAGGTCACAATGGTGAT
>NW_020955343.1:880148-903783 GCF_003031625.1 Empidonax traillii | reverse complement strand
GAAGTGTTTGTGCTGGTCTCATAAGGCAAAAACAGATATTTTCCCATAACCATGTTCAGATATTGCCTTAAAACAGCAGTTCTCTCCCCAGCAGAAAATCCTGGAGTACTTGATATTGTGAGCAAGATATTGCTCTGAATTTTGGATTCATAGTCAAAAATAAAGGTCACAATGGTGATGTTGCCTTATTTAGTGGGTCCCAACAGCAAGTGTGAATTTTGGATGATTTGACAGTGGGAGGAGAAGCAGAGGACAGTGATTTCACTGAGCAGCCTCTCAGCTGTCCCAGTGCTAAAACAAGTCTTGGGGTGACCATCCCTGCAGAACATGCCTAAGATGCTGCTTTGTCCACAGTCACTTCACTATTCAAATAAGCACCCAGGCAGAGGCAGCACAGATAATAACAGCAGATTTGTTTCAAGAGCCCATGGAAACCAATTTTTTTTCCCCAGACTGCCATCAGTTACATAAAAGAAGAATTCAGATGAACTGGAAATGTGCAGAGCATTTTGAAAAGCAAGTTAGCAAAAATGTACTGTGATCCAGCTCACGCTGTTGAGGAAAACTTCGCTTTGGTTTCAAACTCGTAGAGAAAATCACTTGTGAGCCAATATTTTCATTTCTCATTTCACAAAAATGCACTAATTGACATTTTTGTGGAGTTTTGGACTAGTGAACCCTTGAAGTGAGGTGTATCCTGGACCTGGGAGGACCTGGGCTCTGGGGGAACTGGAATAAGAGAGATCTGCCCTTGGTTTCCGGATTCCAAACTGGGAAGCAACAGCAGGTGCGCCCCACTTTTTGACTGCGATGGCAGAGGCAGACATGGGAAACACGGGAGAAGCCCAGCATCAAAGGACAGAGCTCAGGATCCAGGCAATTAAGGTTGGACTCGATGATCTTGGAGGTCTTTTCCAGCCTTAATGATTTCATAATGATGCTAATTTTGCAAAGCACTGGAAGTCAACCGGCTCTGCTTTGCTAAGTCCCGCCACCTCTTTCAGGACAGACACAGGCTCCCACCTCTCATCTGCTGGAAGCACCTCAAGATTTTGGGCATAATAAAGTGTACAGTGTCCTTTTAAAAATCCTAACTTGCCTTCAAAAAAATAATAAAAAAAAAATAAATGAAGTAGCACAGGAGCCTTCAACTGTGGATCTGTTTGTTGTGCACAAGTCATCCCACACTCCTAAAAGAGAGCTAATTTTTTGAGCATCCTTTGCTTTCAAAGCAACCAACTAAATGCAGAAAAGTGGGGCCTCCCCAAGGGACTGCCTCCTCCCTGTGATGCACATCGCCTGCAGCAAACATGCAAGTAGGACAGAAACAGAACTTGAAAATACTCAGCCCCACAGACGAGTCCGTGAAAGACAAAGAGAGGTGCTTATTTCTCATGCAAAAACCTGCTCCTCGGCACCGCCCGCGGCCGGGGGTGGGGGGACTCCCCGGCACCTCCTCGTTAGCGGCAACAGCAAATAATTTGTAAATAGAGCTCTAAAGAGATCTGCAAGGACATTAATATGGATGCATCAAAACCGGATGACCTTAAGCACTGTGTATTTCAAATGCCACGGAAAAAGTGAGACGCTAAATGTGTTGCAGCGTGGGGGTTTCTTGGGGGGCTTTCTGTTTGCTGCTCACCCGAATTTCTCGTGGCAGAGTTGGTCTGTCTGCGACACCACAGCTCACTTCCTCCCCAGCCTTAAATTACACAACCACTTGCTACAAGGAACACTTTCAAAAAGACAAGGAAAAGAGAAAAAAGGAGTAAAAAAAAAAAAAAAAAAAAGGAAAGAAAATAAAAAGCCCTGGTACAAAATATATGCAGAATTTGTTTTCCAATGAAGGGCTAATAGGGCTACCTCTTAAGTCTGGATATGTAAAAAATTGCCCTTTTCACAGCTGATAAAATACAAATTAATCCTTAGAGGATTTAATATGTGCCTATTTATTACTTTCAAGTATGAAAGTAGTGCTGCAATTAATATAGCCTGCACTCCTGTATGCGCTGCTCTGTGGCATTGTCTTTGAAACAAGAAATATATGCAAAGCTTTTATATACAGATACGGAGACACACACACACACACAAAATGAATATATTTCTCCTTAAAATCTGCAAAAGCAGGTGTGATGCTGTGCTTTTTCAAAGGCTGAGCATCCAGAGTGTCTCTGTTGTTCCACTGCTGCTGCTGGAGTCATCGTGAACTCCAAAGCTTTAAATTAAGGTGTCTTACAGGGGTGAGAGAAAATTATTTGTTTGCAACGGGAACTTGGCTTTATTCTGAGAAGTGTAAACATTTTAAAAATTAAAGAAACATTTTTCTCTCTCTTCACAGATTATTGTTAATTTAACCTCCAACCTCTTTTTTTTTCTTTTTTTCTTTTTTTTTTTTTTTTTTAAGCACTATTACATTTATTTCCTTGTCTTTCCTAAATTAACTCTTGGAATGCCAGCTCCAAATTCCCAGTTAAACCACTTGTGCCTGTCTTCAGACAGCAGAGTTGTCATTTGAGAAATTTCTGACTCAATTTGCAGAAAAGAATATTCTTTACTTACCTACTCCTATGCATATATATTTATCTTTTTCCATCTGTTTAGCATATATTGGCCAGGTGACAAGTTTCTAGCACTTTGCACACCTTAAACATCTGCTGACTTTGAAGCTGAAGTGAAAAGGATCCATATTCTAATATTTTTGAAATATTCAAAGCAATATTCAAAAATTGTCATTGCTCCTGTAGATAGGTAAGATAAAGGGGGGGTTGTGTGAGTGTCTGTCTCTCATATATAAATATATATATGTGTGTGTACATATAGAGATTTAAATAATAATAATAACCTTCAGGTCATTCATTTATCTGCCGTAGCTTCAAAAATTTTGTGGTGGAAACGGAGAAATGAAAATGATTCCATTTTTATCCTTCAGTAATGAATCCCCCAAATTACCATAAGCCTTGTTCTTGAAGTTCAGGGTAATGAGTCCGATTTTATTCATATTTTTGGAAGGGTCGAATATGTGTTTGATAGTCTCCCTTTGTTTATTCATCGCCAAAGTCTATATAATTTCCTGCGTGGTCGGACGTTTATTTACAGTCTCTCCAGCAGTATTTATTTAGGGTAAAAGACCACCTTGGCAGGAGTGGAGGAGAGCAGCTCTCCTGCATTACCGCTGCCTCTTCCGTCCCATCTCAGCCCATGGAGCTCTTTTGACAGACAGCATGAAAAAAAATCTGCATAAGGAAAAGTAACTGACAGCTGGGGTCAGACTCTCTCTGTTTAATGACACTGCCAGTTACACATTTTGAATTGTTTAAATATGAGTCTACAGCTTCAACGATCATCATCTCACTGGTTCCACTTTTCATACCCAACAGCCAGGAAAGTGACACGTAATTACACACTTACTGATGGTATCGCCGGGGCCGATAATTAAAACTGCCACGGGAGGATTGCTATTGCTAGTCTACAGCTGGGATGTTGTCAAGAGGTAGAAACTCCAGCAGCTTTAAACGCTCTCTTCTTACAGGTGGACCACGGTGAAGGAATGGAAGGGCCTCAGCACATCATTCACAATGTCTCGCACAAATGAAGAAAATCTATTAACAGCCCAATAAGTGAAACACAAACACGCTGACCCGAGGGTTAAACTGTCTGGGTGGACGCTCCGCTCGCCAACGCTCTGCATTGTTCTTTTATTTGTTTGATTTTTTTTTTTTCCCCTTTTTGGATGTGTTTCAAAAAAAAAAAAAAAAAGCCTGTTAGGAGTATTTTGCCACCACCTTTGGTAGCACAAAGGGATGTTGGGCGGGCGGCACCGGCACAGCAACGAGCCCTGTTTACTTCCAATGAGCTCACTGCTGCCCCGTGACTAACTCAGGCTCAGGGACAAGGAACCAACAAGCTGCCAAAGATAAACAGTTGAGGAAACACGGAAAGGTCTCGTTTTGCACGGTAGGTTTTGTCAAATAACTCGTGCTTGGGGCGTTGCACCAGAGATTCGTGTCCTGCCTTGGCGGAAACGGGTCAGAGGAGTTCTGAGCTGGCAATACAGAGCTGGAGAACTCAGCACAGCCAAGGTAATAGAGTAACCAATGGAAAACCCAAATGCTTGCCATTGGTTTGATGTTTGAATATTGATAAACCTCTCCAGTTTTCCTCTTTTTTATCCTCTGATGAAATAGAGATTAAAATGGGAGCAAATGATGAGGGAATTGGTATCTGCGTAGTACTTGGTAGTTGCTGTATTTCAGATTTTCTCGGTGCATTTATCAAGCTTTAGGGAAGCAACGTCAGAGAATGAAGCCAGTTGACTGCCTGACCTTGGAGGGCTTGGAACAACTGCCAGCACCAAACCCTCTGGCAGTTTGCTCATGTCAGTCCCCCCACACACAGCCATGGGCAGTTGGGATTCATCTCTGAGCCATCCTGGCTTGAGATGAGGTGTGTTTTGGCACAAGAGCAGTTCCACGTTTGCAGGTTTGATCCCCAGCCACTGAACTCAACCATCTCTCGGGCTTCAGCTGGGCGGTGGCCAAGGCAGCCTCATCTCCAGGCTTCCCACTCAGCCCCCTCCCTGCCTTCAGAGGAGATGTGTGCTATCAACTGCCATCCACAGGCAGCTCCTTCATGCTCCCAGAGCCACAAGAACTCTCCAGGCACGCTGAACGTGCTCTTTCCTCCTGCTTACTGCCAGTGTCCCCTTTCTGATTGCATGAAATGTCCCCAGCAAATGCTGGAAGCAATAACAAGGACACATATCCCCAGGCAGCCTTAGTGTGTCTCTCACAGTTGGCCTTGGTGAATTTACAGGTGCAGAGAAAGCCTGGGCAAGTGAGGCAGTGAGTCAAAAGGATGAACACTCAAGAGCCAGAGTCAGGCAGGCAAGAATCACAGAATCATTGAGGTTGGAAAAGACCTTCAAGGTCATCAAATCCACCCTGTGCCCGATGCCCACTTTGCCACCCAGCCTAGAGCACTGAGTGCCACGTCCAGTTATTCCTTGGACACCTCCAAGGGTGGGTACTCCACCACCTCCCTGGGCAGCCCCTTCTAGTGCCTGAACACCCTTTCAGTGAGGAAATTCCTCCCAGTGTCCAACCTGAACCTCTCCTGGTGCAGCTTAAGGCCATTTCCTGTTGCCCTGTCACTGTTCCCTGGGAGCAGAGCCTGACCCCCACCTTGCCGCAATCTCTGTTCAGGTAGTTGTAGAGAGCAAGAAGAGCTTCTCTAGAACCAGAAATGCATAACTTTCAACTGCTAGTTCGCCTTAAATGCATTTACCTATATGAGACCAATCAACATTTATTAAATTTGGTCTATCTGCGTATCAAGTGGGCTTTAAAATTTCAATTTCAATTCCTTCTTCTTTCCATCTCTGCAACCATTTTTGGACAGAGATGCCACATACTCATACTCCAATATGTTGCATAACAACATGGAAAAAAGACCCAAAAGTTCTGCTTCTGAACTGCTGTTTAAATCACCCTTTTTTTCTCCTTTCTTTTCATTTTTTGACACCCCTGAAAGTTTTCTCCTCATTCCAGTGTGCCAGTCACGATGCCTTGATCTGATATATCTTGACTCTTGCTGTGCTCAAGCATTTTCAAGACTGTTCCACTGCCTGCACCTATATGTACAGTCTAGGTGGTTTTTGCCATTGAATTATCTACTTCTTAAATAAAGTACTCAAGCTTTCTAAGGCTTTGGAAATTCAGGTCTTAAAAAACTATTTCATTTCCCTTAGCTGATTTATTTTTTAAGCATCAGCTTTGTATATTTAATTCTGGGAACTTATAAAATATTTCTACTGAAACCTTTGCTGGGAATTTCTAAGTTTCAGCCCACTTTGGGTATTTTGGAAAATTAGATTAGTAAAGAACCTTGAACAATTTAAGTGCTATAAAGTATATTTAACCAGAAATTATGACAAAACTAAGCACACAGTTCTGTGTGATTTGAATATTTGCCAGTGAGCCAGTTGCAAAAGTCCAGCTGGTATTAAGTAACATGAATGTTGAGTGGTGCAAAGTACTGAAATCAACAGTAATATTTTATCTAGACATTTTCCCTCTGTTTCTGAGTTTCAGTTTCTTCCTTAATGGCCAGTAAACTGCTACTATAAAGTACTAAAATCATTTGATGGAATAAATATTACCTTTCTTCAATGAAGGCTCACATTTAAGGTAGATTAAACCAAAATATAATTATAAATAATATCTATTAAAGATTTTTCAATGACGTGAAGGAGGCCAAACCCTAAAACAACCAGACAAGCAGCAGTCACATCATGTGTATTGCAATACACTCATATATTTACTTACAACATTTCTTTTTTCCTAGAAATTTAGCATTTGAAACTCTATCCCACTGCGCTGAAAGGATGATTTACAATCAACTTAAGCAGCAGCACAATTTCACTCTGCACAACCTTTGTTAACAAAAGGAAGTTGCAGTTTCCTGATACAAAAGTCTTCAGGTTTTTTGTTTTAAACAAATATTTGATAAACAACCTGCGTTGGCTGCAGAAAAAATGTTATTCTGCAGGTTAAATGTTACACTGCAAGATAAATCAGGCAGATTTTCCATTCTAAAAGGACAGGGAGGCACTTGGGTTCTTTCACACGTGTAGGTAACAGGTAAACTGGGCAATATTGGAGCAGACAAGTCAATGTGGATCCTGGACAAATCCAAGTATCACAGAAAGTAACACAGCTCCCCAACATCTGTTTTCATAGAATCATGCAATCACAGAGGGTTTGGTTTGAAGGGCACGGAAAGCCCATCCAATCTCACCCCCTGCCATGGGCAGGGTCACCTTCCACTATCCCAGCCCTGTCCTACCTGGCCTTGGACACTTCCAGGGATACAGGGACAGCCACAGCTTCTCTGGGCAACCTGTGCCAGGGCCTCACCACCCTCACAGGGAAGTTCACAATATTCCATCTAACCCCACCCTCCATCAGTTCAAAGCCATTCCCCTTGTCCTGTTACTCCATGCCCAAAACCACTATGAAATTTAAAAGGAGCAGGGTTTGAACTGCAAAAATGCCAGGCTTCTTGCAGTGCATATGGAAAAATGTCATCAGCTGGGATCTTTCCAGGCTGGAAGAATCAGAGAATAAAGAGATGGTTGCTCTGAATGGCACTGTTAGCACTCCTGGAAGAGGTAAAATTGAGCACTATCACCCCTGTTCTTCATCATTGCCTCTTCACAGGCTGTATCTAAAAAATGACACCTAGAAAACAGCTCAGATTGCGTTTTCCAGTCTGAAATACACCTAATTCACACTAGAATGAAGAATGACAGTGGTGACTCATTTCGTGTAAGGTACCCTGTACGTGCCAATCAACCTGCAGAGATGGCACCAAGCAGACATGGCCAGGACAGGCACAGCCACTCCTCCAGCTGTGGAGCAACATCACTGCTTGTGCAGCTGCAAGAAGTCAGGAATGAGCCTAAATCACTGCAGCAGGAACAGGGAGAGGGGGAGGGAGGTGATAGAAGAGGGAGGAAGAGAAATACTAATCAGCTGTGGGTAGAGTCCATGATAATTATTGCCAAATATTCAACAAGATTGAAAAGTACCATCAAGACTTTTAATTGTGAATTTTAGGAGACTGTAAGCAAAACTGCTCCAAACTGATATTTCAAGACTCTTAACCAGTGAAATCTGAAAACTGATGGAAATGTAATTGCTGGAAACAAAGTAGAGCAGAGACAGAGGGGGAAAATAATCTTGGAGGAAAGAGAGAGACATAAAAAGGAAACTCAGCATGCCAGTGAGAACATCACACTCCAATCTCAGATGGGAAAAAAATCATGTATCAGGTTAGTCTCTGAACCCACACAAGGTCAGTAGAACTCAGGACAGGCAGCTTTTAGTGCTCTGGTTTTTGAGGGAATGTCAAAGGAGAGCAAAGTCAACCCAGAAGCACCTCTGGCAGCTGCTCTGACTTCTCCAGCAGCAGAACACACAGTGCTGCACACCAGCACCCACAGAGCTCCTGGGGCACAACATCCAGCACTAAACCTAGTCCAAAATGTCACAAAAATGAGGCTCCTCTACATGGACACAGGTATCATGGAAAGGCCAGGCCTTGACCAGGTGCAAAACAACTCAGTGCTGTTGGATGTCGCTGCCTTGGAGCAGTGCCAATTTATAGGTCCTGATCTTCTTTTAAAAATAATGCATATTTCAGTCTTGAGTCCTGAATAGGAGACTGAGGGGAGACCTCATTGCAGTTCCAGCTTCCTCAGGAGGGGCAGAGGAGGGGCAGGCACTGATCTCTGCTCTGTGGGGATCAGGGACAGGACCCAGGGAATGGCCTAGAGTTGTGTCAGGGCAGGTTTAAGTTGGATATTAGAAAAAGATTCTTTCCCCCAGAGGGTGGTTGGGCACTGAACAGGCTCCCCAGGGCAGTGGGCACAGCACTGAGGCTGACAGAGCTCAAGGGGCATTTGGATGATCCTCTGGGGCGCAGGGTGTGACTCTTGGGGATGGTTCTGTGCAGGGCTAAGGGCTGAGCTCGATGATCCTTGCAGATCCTTTCCAACTCAGCATATTCTGTGATTCTGTGAAGGATAACGATTCCCTGCACATTATGCAAGCCTGGGACAGAGCTGGGGCTGCCTGGGGGAAGAGAGTCACAGCCAAGAGGAGCCATATGCCAGCCTGACATGGAACTTGGTGCTTCCCACAGGCTAATCCAGATCCACTGATTCTAAAAGCCAACACAGCAAACCACAGCTTTCAGGGCAGCACAGAAAATATGCCCTAGCAAAATTCATACCTATGTTTGGCAGCCAACCATCCAAGATCAGTCATAGAAACAAGACCCAACATGTGCCCATAAATATATTGATCTCAGTGAAAGTCCAGGGTGTTTGGTGGGTGTCTCAAGGATTAGGGAGCACCTGCACATTTATGAGGGTTTGTTTCTGACCCCATGCAAGTGAAAGCCAGCTGCTTAAAACTCAGCATATTTTCTGCTTCCTTAATATAACAATTATTCTCTGGCTTGTCCACGGAGCTCAGTGGATGAGCAATAATAAACACACACTCACCCTTCAGTCTATAAATATCGGCTTCTTTCCAATCCCTGGCTTAGGGGTGCCCCTCAAAAAGAGCAGGTAATTTTGCTTTGCTGTCATCTGTATCATATCCACCATGTGCCAAACGTTGCAGAAGCACGAGAGGATATTTTATTAGCTGATAAGCTGAACTGCTATTCACTGAGGAAGAAGATTATCAAACAAATTACACTGAGAACCAATAATAGGGGAAAGGTTAATGATTTCTGTAAGCCACCGAATTCACCCGCCCCTGTAGTTTACTAAGAAAATTAGGGTTTCTTCATGCTGAGCTTATGGGAACACTTCACCCATATTTCAACCCTTCTTTCCTCCGAGATCTTTGACATCATGGCTTTCTTGCTGGAGAATTTACATTAAGGACAATTATAAAACAAAAATATACCACCATTCAGGAAAATATACAACTTCTTATCACAGGGATGTGGATGTTCTTCTTGCCAGTCTACAGACATGGAGATTAAATTTCAGAGAGAGATTTATTTTGTGCTATTGTCCTGTTATTCACCAGAGAATTGTGCAATGCAAGTAATCTGATCAGAATAATGCATAGGGACATATTTCAGAAAACCAATAATTGTGGTAACGTTGAGCTCTGCTAGGTGCCAAAATAAAGTCCAAAATCACTCTCCCTCTTTTCCACAATTCCTTAATCATGGCATCATAATGTGCTGCTCTGTTGTCCATTAAAGCCACAAGCTTGAAGTAATCAATGCTGGACATTTGGAGATTTATTGTAATTTTAGATCTACAGCACTTTTGCTGGCTGAAAAGCAAAATTATAGTTTATAGGTGTGCCATATCTTACATTTTACAGCTTTTACTTCTTTAAGTCAGCTTGGTGCAGGTTTTTGTTGTTGTTGTTGTTGGCTTGAGGTTTTTTTTCTTTCCACCTGAGTGCTGCAGGCTTTTTTACGATGTTAGGAAGCAGTTAAGGCAAACAACAGAAAAAATTACTAAAACTGACTGTATTTAAATTCTGTTTACTTCCTTAACCTTTTGACTTACCTATACAAAAAGTAATCTTTCATAAACAAGTCCCAAACAGAATCATTGCCTATTTTACTTTCCTTAAACCCTTGTGGAATAAGTAGAAATTGTAACAAGATTCTTTTGACCGTTTTTTATTCTGCTTATATTTGCAATGATTTTATAACTGATGCTTGCTTTGCCTCTCCACATTATCACAATCAGGGCATCCTGGGATTAAAAACCATTTAGGGCCCAACTCTTAAAGAAACTCCCCACACAGCAGTATAATGAACACTGTTCCTTTTTATTGTTGCTGGGTTTATTGATATGCCAAAGACACTACAAAGCTCAGTTCTCATTCTAAAAACAAAGGACTGACCCACTTCCAGTATGGTTCTGTTACACAGACAGCACAGAAGCTTTGGGGAAGGTAACCCTGAGACCCCACATGGCCAACATGCCATTAAAGTGGGGCTGAGTCAAATGACTCCTGTGTCTCAAAGACAAATATTCATGAGTTTTCTTTCTTTTTTAAGACTGTGTTAGCAGAAATTGCCAGAAAATCATAGAATAGTTTGGTTGGAAGGGACCTCTAAAGGTCATCAAATCCAACCCCTCTGTGATGAGCAGGGACATCTTCCACCAGAACAGGTTGTTCAGATTGCTTGAATTAATTCATCATTCCCTAATCAATTGTTTGAGGGGCAAAGCAATTAACCAACATCCTTAGGAATCCATCTACATCCTGAATCCAGGATGGCTGCTGCCATCCCCTTGTTTCTGCTCCAGCCCAGATGTTGCCAGATGTGATGCTTCAACTCACGACCAAGAAACCATCCAAGTTCAGGGAATTACTTCATTATGCCCTAAACTTCAAGTGATTCTGAAAAGCTGCTAAAGGTTACTCTGAATAATAATGGATTCATCAGGTGCTTATACAGGACAGAGTTTAACACTGTCTGTGACCTGGAGTCAAAAATGGTGCTCACACGAGTAGAATCTCTGAAACTTGCGGTCACGGGCATGCCAAGGCTGGCTCATCATGAGGCATGGCAAAGATTAATATAGTATTTTAGCTAATATTGTGTAAACATGCAGGCCCTCACTTCCAACAGCACCTTTCAGCCAAGTACATCTCAAATCCATACGAATGAGGATTCCTTGCCCACTACTGAAATATTAGAATTCATGTGAAATACAGCTCTGCGGGCATACAAAATAAATATGTGAGTCCCTCTTAGGAAACAGAGTGCAGAAAATATGTTTCATTAATGTGTTTAAAGACAGGTGAATTATAGCTTAGCCCAGTTTAAATGTGACCAGACACTTTGAAAGTGTTGCTGATCCTGTTTGAGAGCATAAACGGTCACATTTTACATTTCCTGGGAAAGGCAGGCACTCACACTGCAAAGTTACTGAGGAAGTGTGTTACTCACTGAACAACAAATGCCAGTCCCTGCAGCAACTCCTATTTCTGTGGAAGACCCCTTTTCTATAACACACCTAACAAAAAGTCTGTTTAGTTTTCATGGAGAGAAAATACTTCAGCTTAAGTGACAGATCTCCCAAGCCAACAGGAACAAAACTAAAAACCCTGTAGTTGGAGAACCTACAAAGAAAAATTCCCAAAAATTGCCTGTGCAAGCACCAAAATGGGAATGCTGTGTGTTACAAAACAATAGTATCACAGAATCATTAAGGTTGGAAAACGCACCCCAGCCCTTCGAGTCCACCTTATGCCCGATCCCCACCTTGTTGCCAAGCCCAGAGCACTGAGTGCCACATCCAGTCCTTCCTTGGAAACCTCCAGAGATGGGGACTTCACCACCTCCTTGGGCAGCCCCTTCCAATGCCTGATCACCCTTTCCAGGAAGAAATTCCTCCTCATGTCCAACCTGAACCATTTCATTTTGTCCTGTCTCTGGTCACCTGTGAGAAGAGGCCGATCCCCATCTTGGTCCTGTCAGGTAGAGCAGATCCAGATAGCAACTGATATTCACAAAACAAATGCAAAACCACTCAAAAAACATGGCCATGAGGCCTTATTCTATTCCCAGAACACCCTCCAGTGTTGCAGGGAAGGGGAATGTGGCCATTGATTTCAATGAGTGAAGGATCAAGACCGTAATGCTTATAGCAGCCATCCACAGCAGTGTAAACCTATTTGTAACAGAACCTAAGGGCACATTTCATGTATGGTTGGGAGGAAAACCCACTCACAATGGAGGGCATGAGTGTTCATGGAGAATTTATACTACAAAAGAAAAAGGAAAAACTTTCCTCTATGCCTCTATGTGAATTCATCAATTTAACTTACACTTAAATGGAAAATCGCTATACAGAGACCATAAAAACGTATTATGTTACCAATTGAATGGTTTACACTGCTGGCAAGCTCAGGGAAAACATACCTTTTCACTATCACCAGCCTGAGTGAACCACATTATGAAGGATCCCATATATATCTTTAACTTTTGTACATGGCAATTCTCTTCGCATGTGCTCTCCTTCCCTTAAATCAAGTGAGTGATGCGAAGAGGGATGAGCAGGGGTAGAGAAAGGAAGGAGATGTAAAGGGGGGAAAAAAAAAAAGTGGAGAAGGAAAATAAAGAGAAAATAAAGTTAGGGATGAAGAAGAGACAGAAATGGAAAACAGAGCAAGAAAAGGGCAAGGCGTTTCTCAGGAGTCCAGGATAACAAATGCATCTCAATAAAGGCTAGCTGCTCTAAAAGGAAAACAATTCACACATCTTGCCTTCCTAACGTATATTCTAGTTCCACATGCCAGAAGGCAGAAGGGCAAGAAGACACCAAAAAACAGGGAAAACCAGACATGGTGCTGGGCAGTACCTTAGCTTGGGCAAGGGTTTTCTGCAATAAATCCATTGCTTATTGCTAAAACATGGTATTTTATGCCCACATCTATTCTGTGACTGCCACAGACAACAGATGATGGTGATGGGATCCCTCCTCTGGACCAGAGCACTGTAAAGGCTGCATGAAGGGATGCTCCTCTCATCCTGCTGCTTCTCCATATGTTTGTGGTGAGGCAAACACAGAGCTGTCACACATGGATCACTTAGAGCTCAATGTATGGAAGTCAGCTCTGGCACCTATGGCTGTACCACCAAACTGTGGCTCTGACATGTGGATCTGTCTAACAACAGATTTTCCACTCCCAGAACTGCAGATATCTATGAATAGAAAGCATTTTTGGGTGGGGAGGCCCTGGCACAGGTTGCCCAGAGAAGCTGTAGCTGCCCCATCCCTGGAAGTGTCCAAGGCCAGATTGGACGGGGCTTGGAGCAACCTGGGCTAGTGGAAGGTGTCCCTGCCCATGGCAGGGGGTGGCACTGGGTGCTTTCTAAGGTCCCTTCTAACCCAGTCCTTTTTATGATTCTATGATGTTATGACTACACATACCTGTAGGTAGGAAGTGGGTTCTGACAATTGAAGTTTCTTGAACAATTTTGGATTATTTTACCATTTTTTAAGTCAATCTGCCACATCCCAAAGCACAGCAGTGGGACACACTGATGTGCAGCGTGGGAACAAGCCCTGCACATGCTTTATCCTGGTCTATTCCTCTGCCCAACCTCAGTCAGGCACTATTTGGATGCCACACTAATTCAGATTCCTGCCAAACCCCCTCAGAATTAAAGTGATGCTGACATGTGGTATCCCAGTGAGGGCCCACTCTTGGGCAGAACAAAGGATTTGGGCACGAAGAAGACTTTCCCCATATCTGTCTTCTCTCCCATCAGTCGGTGGATTCAACCCTTCCAAAGTCTTATATTTCAGTCCTCTCTAAAATTTTTTACAGCACAGAAGCGTAAAGGGAACAATGAAACTTTCCTCCCTAATGCTCAGCTCCCCCACAGGGAGCCCATGAAGAGCTGCTGAGAAGGGCAGGGAGTCCTTTGGAGGTTCTCTCCAACTGACCATCCTTTGTGGTCCCCCTCCCTCTCCTTCCTCTCATTAGTGTGCAAAAATCCACCAATACAAAGAACAAACATTCCTTCACCTAAGCACAGGAAGAAAATTAGGCGTAGGAGATTTGGAAAGTGTCGATTTTTCTGTTTTAAATCCCTTGTGGAAAATCTGATGGCTTTTACTTGTGAACAACCCAAAAAATATTTTATTTTTTATTTCTCTTCTCTCTTCTTTCCCTCATACAGTTGTTCAGAGTATTGAACATCTCTGTCACAGGGATTACTGATGTTAATCAGGACCACACAGTCACGTTAGACAGAAGTTTTTGCAGGAACTATCCTAAGGAATATAAATTAACAGTGGAGATTGTTCTGGACTGCTGACTGCAGTGTTGGTTACTTTGTGTTAAGAAAACAGCACTGTGCAAATCCCAGGAGCTCCAAGAATGATGACAGGAATGATCAAAGGAGGGCTGGAAATCTATTTATTAATGAAATATAAAGAGATTGGTAGACAACAATTATACCTTAGAAGGAAATCCATAAGAGAAGATGTGATGCAGTATAAAAAATACTGATCAGCACAGATGAGCCAGATCAAGAGCTTCAGACTCAAAGCACACAATCAATTAAATGCTGACAAATTCAAAGCAGATGAAAAGAGATTTTGTGTTGCCCAACCTAAAACTCAGACAAATGAACATCGCTGGGATCTGCAGTGCAGCAATATTCCAGGATGGATATTTATGTATCACATAAGGAGCAGAATCACTAATTACAAACTCTGGAAAGGGCATTACGCAGCAGCCTTTTGGCCTCAAGCCCACCACTGACGCTGTAATCAGAAGAGGATTTAAAGAGAAGATAATTTCCAAAATCCATTGCTCTGTATGCCAGTGGTGGCCCTGTAGGACACAGAGCTCTGAGTGAGGTGAGCAAGGCAAGGAGCAGCAGGTCTCTGATGAAGTGTCTCACAGACACATTTACTGTGCGGTCGCAGCTCCGCATTTTATGAAACTCTTGCTGTCCCACAACGACGTGCTAAAATCACATTGCAAAAAAAAAAAAAAAAAAAAAAAAAAAGAAATATTAATTGTGCTGGGAGCCTGTGCTTATAATTCTGACCCATCTGATCTCACTGACCACAGAAATCATGCTGGTGGTAAAAAGACGTGGTTGCATCGGAGGCCGGCGTGCGTCGGGTCCTGTTCGATTCCAACCGCCTGAAGAAGAGCCACATAAAAATGCTGTTAAAATAAACTTTGGTAGACAGAGACCTGGTGTAAACCAAGTGTAAACTCTGAGTGGATTTTTACTACAGACCCATAAACCTCAGAAAATAAAAGTTTGTTGAGGAAACTGAGAGAGACATTTATCACGGGGACACAGAGTGATCCCAGGCTTTGCGGGTACTGACTCCCCCCCTGCAAATCTCACATTCTTTTCCAAAGCTGGGCCTATAAATGACATTCCTGAACCTTCCTTATTGCCTCCTCTATCACAAAATTATTCCAGCGCTGGCACCCTTCCAGTCTCAGGCCGCAGCCAGCAAGGCAATTCCTTCCCTCCACTTCTGTTTTTTCACATCCCTCAGGAAAACATCACGGAAAAGACAAAGCTTTTGTTGGTTGTAGCACATCAAGATTCCAAAATTGCTCCTAATTGTAACATTTGCAATTATTTCTAGCTTTTAATTTTTATAATGACTCTTCATGGTTCTGTTGACCAGAGGGAAAATTTTAATCCCAAATGTGCCCTAGTGTCAAAATTGCCATTACACTTCAGGAAAATAAAGGCTTTTAAAAGTCATAAAGTTTACTTATTGAAAATTAGAAATTAATATTTATTGTCAGATTTCCATTGGAGATTGAAACCTTTTATTTAACAGTGGCTGGGAGTGTAAATTATTCAAGTGTTTACATTTGAATGCTGCTGTACTCTGATGATTCCATTTGCTGCAGCGTGTTAGTGGTAAGATAATGAAAAGCTTCATCACAGGGTTAAGCAAACATCCAGTTACAACTTTTTATGGCAGTGGAAGAGGCTCAATTTGGACAGCCCTGTGCTCCTGCAGAGGTCCTTGTGCTGACCTCCACTGACAGGACAATAACACCCTCATTACCTCTTCCTTAGCATCAAGATGACCAGGCGGTTAAAAATTAGGGTTGGTTTTTCCACTCTCCCTATGCAAAGGGATTAAAGATCTGATTAGGCTTCAGCTTGGCCAGCAAGGGGGTGGTGCAACTATGAGAGCAAAATTTTGGTTATCTGAAAAGGTTTTCTTAAGGAGATGAAGGAGCTGAAGGAAAAAAGTAATTACATTTAAAAATTTTCAGCACTGATTTTTATTTCCAAATAAAAAATTATATTAATTTGTATTTTATTATCTTTTTAATAAAAATAAATGTTGTTGATAAATAATGGAGAAGCTGTGTCTATCACTGTTCTTCTCCAGGAGACCTCTCTCTGCTGAGTTTATTTTGTCTTTTATGAGTACAAGCCTTGAGAAAACCCTACTCGGAAATACCCTTGCTCCAGCCAGCAGAGCAGGATCAAAAGGCAGCACCAAACCCCAGGCAAAGCTTGAGGCCACCCCATCCCTTTTGGCAATTCCCATCCCATTCCCAACCCAGGGCACAGGGAAGCACCTCATTCCCAGGACAGCCCAGAGAGGAGCAGTTGGTCTGGCTTGGGACACGGGCACTATTTTCTGCCTTAACTTAGATTTTTCTGAACTTCAGCCATAGCATTAGGTGGTTAATTATTCCCCCTCTCCAGGGTTTTCATGGGATATCCTGTTCATGCATCCAGAGCTTTGTGTACAGGTGGCGGGAGTCTCTCATATTTAAAGAAAAAAACTAAAAACACACACGCTTGAGGAGAAAAATGTTTTTTAAATGGTTAAGACAAATTTTTTTTCTACCTCATAAAGAAGCAAAAAGAGGCAAAAGCCCAATTTTCCCACCACTACAACCTCAGTTCCAGCCCTCACCTGTGTCACTCCTGTTAGGCACAGTCCAAAGCTCTGCAGCTGCCCTTGAATTTTCTGCCAGTATAATTTTTTTAAATACACAAATATTGTACTCCAGGGCATGTTTTCCTGGGCCAACAATACATGCCTCACTTTTATTGTGAGGCACAAGCCCTTCGGTTTCATGTCTTTTGACCTCCCAAGAAATGTATTAATGACCCTATAAAGCTCTGCCTGGCACGTATTCATATTAATACAATATACTCCTTTGTTTTTATATTACATAGTAAAAGGGAGGGAGAGAAGGAAAACAAGACAGTGGTTTCAATATCCTTCCACCACAAAACATAGTTCAGTGGGAGAAAAAAAAAAAAAAGAGTAGTGACCTGAAAAGGGATAGCTGACATTGTCTAAGCTTGATTTTAGCTGGGCTTATTTCTTATCCTACTTATTTCTCTGTTGCCTTCGGTTATGAGTCTACTAAATCCAGTAACTAAGTCCAGCTGCTGACTTTGGGAGCCACCAGCAGCGAGCCACGGATTCCTCCTGCCCGCTGAAGGGACCAGCCCCTTCTGCAGCAGCATCCTGGGCCAGCCACGTTGTGAAGGGGCCAGGGGAGTAGTTTGAAATAACAACTTCCCCTCCCCGTTTTCAACCTGGAGCTGGGGAATGGCAAGACAGCTCCGAAGGATTAGGTTGGAGGAAAGGAAAAGATCTGAGCACACACAAGATCAACTCAACATGTTTTGTGCCTTAAAGAAATAAGGGAGATAAAAAAAAAATCTGGGGAAAATCACTTCTGCGGCCATTTTCTCTAATTATTTTTTTCCCCAAACCAATTAAAATTATTAAACTAGAGGCATAGTTCAATACTTGGGCAATTCCTTGAGCCTAGTGAGCACACTGGGAACAAGTTTTGGGGTAACTGGTTCGTTTTGCTCCCTGAACTCACATCAGCCGGTGATAAACAGTTTGCTCAACATCGGTGTTGTATCCACACAGGTTGGTTGCAGGATATCCATGGACACCCTCCAGTGCTCCAATTCTGCTTTTTGATCCAGTGGCTGTGTTCAAATCTCTATCAAAAGCTTGTATGTAATACTGATGTGCCATTACCAGTCTCTCATTTGCACAGTAGATATAAACATGTATCACCCCTTACAGGTGGCACAACAGGCTCAGCTATGAGGAAAGCCAGTGATGGTTTAGGTCTGGCTGACACAAACAGAGTATCTTTTAACTGACCTTTCAATTAAGCCAAATACTTGATAACAAAATCAAATTACAAATTCAAAATGGGCACGGCAAAGCCTGTCCCAGACTTCTGAGGAGACCACAGTGCTCTGAAACCACGAAACAACCAGATCAATTATTCTTTTACTACTTACAAAACAAATAAAACCTAATTTTGACTCATTGTCCTCAGGTCTGCTGAGGAAATCTCACAGACTCTTCACATATATGGGAGAGGAGGACAAATATGGCCTTATCCCTACTTAACTCTTTTTTCCTCCTAGTTTGAAAGCAAACACATCACAGTTCATAAAGTGTGGCCTTTTTGTTAAGGCAGAACTACTTTTTTCCCTTCTAACACTTCCAAAAAACCACTTCAAAAGTTAATAAGAGTTACCCAACAGCTCTTTCAAAAGGAAGTCTCCAAATTTTGACACTTTTTGGAGAAAGTGTCACCCACAAAATAATAGAACACACTCCACAAACCCCATTCACACAAGAGGAAGAGGGAGTTTTCCAGCATTTTTAACTCTCCAGCAGCATCTTAGCTTTTGTTTATCTTTGATATTTAAGGCAGAATAGATGGAAATATTCATAATTAATAATGAGTAAACCAAGAGTTTAGTCTTTTTATTAATTTTTAAATTTAGAAAATTATTAAAAAACATGAAGCTGAAGTTATTTGGCAAGCGCCTTGCAAGGCACATAAATAAATCTCTTTCAGCAAGTCTCCAAGGGTTTTAGGCAAAACTTTGTGAATGCCAAGGAGGAAATCTAAAAACAATTTCTGGCTTGCTAGCTGAGCCAAAAAATGGACATCATGTCCAAAATACAATATGAAATATTATTTCTCGTGCTGAAGAATGAAGTGGTGCATGTTTTCAGCTCAGGACTGTCCAAGGAGATTTCCAGTGAATTGGTGTCATCAAGATTTTAACCCTTAGCACCAGCCTCACTCTACAGCTTCCATTTTAGCTCTTTGGAGGGAGTCACAGACCACAAGGTACATTGGGTTGGTTTCTTTTGTTTTGGTGAGCAAAGTATTTTATCAGAACTTTTCCAGCCATTCTCAGTAGAGGTCAATGTGTGGGAAGGCATCAGTGGTCTAGAGAGGATTCACCAGTAGCCTGGTTTATGTTGACAACTCCACAGGGGATATCCAGCTCACTCCAGGGGATCCTACTGAAATCTTTAAATTGCCTTCTCTAGCATGAATGAGTTACATTTCAGGGCAAGCTGAGAGAGAATTAGAAAAGCTCTGTGCTGAACATCACACAGAGCATTTGGAAATGGATGTGAGTTTGGTAACAATCATGAAAGGATTCAGAAATTAAAATCTGAGCAACCCGTTCTAATGGAAGGTGTTCCTGCCCATGGCAGGGGGTGGAACGAGATGATCTTTAAGGTCCCTTCCAGACCATTCTATGATTCCATGATTTCATGATTCCTGATACTCCAAGGTCACCAGCGTGGAGCTGGCAAACTCCAGACATGGTTGATCTGCTCTTTTGCCTTGCACAGGTAACACATTGAGGGTGTGTGAACCAGCCATCACATTCCCCAAGGCTCCTCGCTTTACAAACATATCCACATTGTGCAAAAGTCTAAACTTTCCATGAAGGGTTACAATGTGCTTGTTCCAACAGAGAAAAGCTTTGTGGGCTTTACATCAGATGTGGCACCTGAGGTTGTTAGAAAACCTACATGAGAGAAAGTTCTCCTAAGAAAACTGCATTTTTTAAACACTGCATTGGTCATGGAAAGGGTTGCCAGGCATTGGAAAAGGCTGCCCAAAGAAGTGGTGGAGTCACCATTGCTGGAAGTGTTCAAAAAACATGTGGATGTGACACTTGAGGGCATGGTTAGTGGTGAAAATGGTGGTGGTGCTGGTTGGACTTGATGATCTTAGAGGTCTTTCACGACCTTAACGATTGTAGAATGATAATCTTTAGAAAATATTTGCTCTCTTTTGTTTCAGGTGATGACGACTTTTAATTACAAATAAACCAGAATTGAATTCTTAACATGCTGCCCTTCCCTTCAGCCCATTTATTCCCAGTATTAGCACTCATAGGGATGAGATGGGAAGCAGCTGGGGCCAGGTGGAACATGAGGCAGGGGGATTGCCAGAGTTGCATCTAAGAATTCTCCTCTACGCAATTTTCACAGGTACCTGATCCAAAAAGCATCCACTGAGTGAGCACAAAACCAGCAAATACTTTATAGAATGTCAGTCCTTGTGCTGCCATTTCCCCTGATGCAGAAGAGCAGTGATTTCCTGAAAAAAAATATGAAAACTAATATATTTTACAGACCCCCAACTCTTGCACAATAAGCTATAGTTATGAAGGGACAGACCTGCAGGAATCACACACAGACTGTCTGTGAGTACTGAATGTCTGCAGCATCTACCCCTGCAATTAAATTTGCATCTTCAAACAAAACATCAGCAGAATTGACAGATTCTTTGTTTAAATAAGGTTTGCTCCAGCTTTGAGATTTTTAACTATTGTTATCGACAATACAAATGAAGGTTTATGGAATGTGGATATATTAATTCCCTCCTTCCCCTGATTAAAAACACTGTACGGCTCACTGAGAATCTGAGAGTGGAGCTTTTTAAATTCCTGTAGACACCAGCTCCCAGCACACTGTTCTTTTATGCATCACGTCACTTCCCGGTTGCCTTTTACCAAAAATGAATATAACAAGATCATAGACACCAGCTAAAAATTCCACTTTAAATATTCCTTCATCACAGCTTCTTTTCAAGTCAGTGATTCTCGGGGAAAAAAAAAAAAAAAAAAAAAAAAGAAAAAGTGTTGGTGTATTTTTGAAAAGGGCGCACATTTGTATTGCCCAGGTTGGATTAAAAATCCTTGCAAATGTTCTTCGGCTGACAATGAAAAGTTAAAAACCTTTCCCTGGCTGTGTGTCGGCATCTAAACCAGAAAACTGAGCTTTTGCTCTCATCTCCCTACCTCTGGGATTATCACAAACTTTGCTCTCCTGGCATCCTGATTTGTTCAGTTTGTGGGATTGGTCAAGCTCGTTTCTGACAGAAACCTTGAGGAAGGGTTTAGGAGATGTAAATGAGCCCATTGACAGACACGTGACATGCTCTCTGCACACAAAAATTGCCTAATGAGAAAAAGGACCTACTGATTTTTTTTTTAATCGATGAACAAAATTCAATTATTTATTGAAGTTACCATCAAAATCCCATTTATTTATAGAATGACAAAATGGTTTGGGTTGGAAGGGACCTTAAAGCCCTGCCATGGGCAGGGACACCTTCCACTAGACCTGATTGCTCCAAGCCCCATCCAACACTTCCAGGGATGGGGCCCCCACAAGGTCTCTGGGCAACCTAATTTTCTCAGCTAAAGGACAGCACTGATTAACTTACAGTGACCAACAGAAAATTTTGGCTAAAATTCATCTCTCTCTTGAAAAATGAATAGAAACCTAGAATTCCCACCTCACATTCTTCTCAGCCCTTGGTCTTCCAGTCAAATCATTTGACTGGCAAAAGGCATTTATTTATTTTTTTGCTTTGTGATGTACATAAGATTTGCGTCTTTCTGGTTCATTCATCAGCAGTGGGACAGACACAGTTCTACTATCACATAGTATGTGATTTCAGAGATTTGTTGTTGCAGAAATTGAGATGTTTTGTACCCATAAAGACAAGCTCAGGTGCTAAAGCCACTGCTATTAAACCATCTTTGGCAGAGAACAGACCAGGGATATCAATTTGACCCATCCAGGTCTGCCAGGGGGTCACTGGACAAAGTGACTAATTACCATCCCTGGCACAGCCACAGGAAACTCGGTTGGCTGGGGATGATGATATGGCCAGAATAATCCAAATTTTTACACAGGATTTATCATTTTGCTTGGAAAGAGCTGCTAGCAGAGGTACAGTGGTCACAGAAAGAGGTTTATGTCCAACTGCTCCAGGAGAGAGGAGCTGTGCAGGAATGGAACTGAGGGCAGCCTGAGCTGAAGACTTTTGACAAAATTTAAAACTGGTTTGGTTCAGGTAATCCCTTTCTACGTCTGTGCTATTAATTCAATACTACTAATTCAATGCTATTAATTAAATACCTGAAAGAAGGGTGGAGCCAAGTGAGGGTTGGGCTCTGCTCCCAGGGAACAAGTGACAAGATAAGAGGAAATGGCCTCAAGTTGTACCTGGGGAGGTTTAGGTTGGAAAAATCTCTTCATGGAAAAGGTTGTCCAACCCTGGCACAGCTGCCCAGGGCAGGAGTGGGGTCCCCACCTCTGGAGGGATTTAAAAGCCGTGTGGATGTGGCACTTGGGGACATGGGTTTTTGTTGGCCTTGGCAGTGCTGGGGGAATGGTTGGACTTGATGGTCTCAGAGGTATTTTCTGATCTAAATTATTCTGTACTTCTGTGAGTTTTATAATAAGGTGCACGCTGATGCTTCTCAGAGTAAAATACAGTCAATAAACCACAGCATTCAGATGTAAAAAATGTGCCTTTCTTTCTGCAGAGTCTCTCCCAAGTTTTTTTTTAATTTTTTTTTGTCTTTTTTCCCTTTTGAAAAAGGAAAAAAAAAAAAAAAAGGAGAAAAAAATCAAAGCACAGCAAATTTATAGAAAACAACTGAAAACATGTGAAAAAAGCAAACACCCAAGCAAGAGCTATCCCTGTCAGGAGGTTTTCCATAAATCCTAACTTCTCATCATCTGAAGATTTACTTCTTTAGCAGCAGATGGTGTGACCCTTATGCAATTAGTTAGCTCTGCTCTTAGAGAGATAGCGCTCTTCAAACCCCAGTGTTGTTGCTGACAGAAACATTTTTAAAGCACTATGCAAACAAGACTACTTTCTTTAATTGCAGCATGCAAATGGGATGGAGAAGGATGGAAGGAGGTGAATATTAAGCACTCAGCCCAGTGCAGCTCTAAGACAGAGCCTTCACTGGCAGGGTAATGAGGGAAACAAAGAGCATCCACTAAAAGTGGATTTATTAGGAAGAAAATCTTCCCTGTGAGGGTGGGAAGGCCCTGGCACAGGTTGCCCAGAAAAACCGTGGCTGCCCCATCCCTGCAAGTGTCCCAAGGCCAGGTTGGAAAGGGCTTGGAGTAGTCTGGGATAGTGGAAGGTGTCCCCGGTCATGGCAGGAGGTTGGAATGAAGTGAGTTTTAAGATACCTTCTAACCCAAAGCAGTCTGGGATTCTGTGAAAGTTTTCAAAGTGTCCCGGTGCAGGAAACCCATCCTTGGTGATGGGCACCATGGAGTAGCATGGGCTATGAAGATGGTAAAGGGCCTGGAGGGGAAACCACACAAGGAGCAGCTGAGGTCAGTCAGTTTGTTTGCCATGGAGAAGAGGAGACTGAGGTCAGATCTCATCAGGGCCTGCAGCTTCCTCATGAGGGTAAGTGGAGGAGCAGTTCCAAT
>NW_020955343.1:850148-877648 GCF_003031625.1 Empidonax traillii | reverse complement strand
CAATTACCACAGTAGAGCTTTTCAGACAAATTTGGCCACGGTGCTTAAGAATGAAAAAAAAAGTCCCCGAAACCTCTTAAGCGGAAAACGTTTTCGAAAAGTATATTAAAAAAAATTAGGCAAAAAAAAAATAGGTTTTCCCTAAAGGTGTTTCTCTCACTTCTGAGGAAATAATCCTGGGAAAAACAAGTATCTTTTATGTTCTAATACAGCCCATATCCTGTGTAGTTCCATTAAGAGTCCCCTTGCTGTTCATTCTGCTTGAAAAGCCAGAACAGCAGCTCCTGCAACCTCCAGGTGAAATTCATCTTGCTCTGGTGGCCAAGACTGGGCTGGGACACCAACACTTGTCCATCACCTGCTCCCCCTGCAGCATTTTCCATCCTTTTTCCTATGTCTAAACTCAAATTAGAGACATAGTTGTAGAATAATAGAATTGTTAAGGTTCAAAAAGGCCTTTAGGACCCTTAAGGTCCTCTCCTCCTGTGCAGGTGGGGTGAGACATGAGGGCACCTCTGCTCCCCTTTTCTGCTGACAGCTCCCCTGGGGCATCAGGGCAGGAGGGACCAGCTTCTGCACAAGTTTGGCTCAGCTCTAATCAATAATTAAGATCCTCAGGATTGTGCTTGCAAGGTCTAACTGCAATCAAGGGTTAATTGCACAACACTTCTCCAGGAAATTCCCCTGCCATAGCACAGCCACTTTGAAAGGACCAGACAACAGCAACTACATCATAAATTTAAAAAAATAAAGCTTCTGAACAGCTTTGTCTATACTTTTAATATGTATTAATGAACTCAAGTATCCATGTTCTGTATCCATGTTCTCAAGTATCCATGTACTCTGGTTTGCATTTATCTTTAAAGAATTTCTCTGCTGCAATTACAGGCAAAACAACTGAAGTTCAGCTTCTTGTAGCATCTTCAAGATGTGCTTTGTTAAGGACCAAGCTCTCAAGTCCTTGGTTAGGGAGGGTTTGTCCTGTCAGTGAGGGGTGTCACCATTCCCAACAGAGGAGGTATTTATCCCTCAGACCTGGAGTGAACAAAACCACCTCGTGTGGAGAGAGGAGAAGGGACCAGACCTAGTGTAAACCCAGGAGTGACTCTGGAGCGACCACAATAGCCTCTGACCATGAGGGAGGTGGGATGACCTCGAGGTCAAAACAAGGCATGGGTGGTGCTCATCTTTGAGGTCTTTTCCAGCCTTTATGATTCCATGATTAACAGCCTCTTAGAAAAATGCACAGTGACACCTGCCACAAGCACTGGCAAAAGAGGGAGGAAGGAGGGAACAAAAAAATCAAAACAAATTTAAATGCAGTTCCACCACTCAGAATGGAGCCCCTTCCTGCAGCCCGGGCTCCAGGGGCACTTATACTTTTACCAAACACTCTCACAAATTTGTAAGGGTTAATTTTAAAATACCTCTTGGCCAGAAATAATATATGTTTTCAAGCTGTTGTGCAGTACAAGGCAGTTATGAAAAGTCTGGAGAGAAGGGAATTTTCTGGTGTTGTTTAATATTGTGTCCAAAGATGCCTGAACAGATTTCTCTTTACACCCCACCACCCCCACCCCAACCTCTCTTGGGAGTAAAAGCTCTTCTTTATGCAAAATGTGAGTGTGTATATAAAACTCTTAGGTACAGTATTAACATATTTAAATTATCATAAAAATAAATGGTGCACCAAAACCTTCACTGACTTTTTTTTTTTCCCTTAAAAAATAGTTATGGATATTATTCTCAGAGAAACGTCTTATGTGTGGGCATGCTAAGAATTCATGATTTCATTGCACAGCAGAGAATATGTGAGTTTTATGTGTGATTCACAAAGAAAATTAGGTGTGAAAGTGGGATAAGTACTGGGATGTACACTAGATATCTACCTCCAAGGCAAGATTTACATACAGATATTTGTATTGTGTTATGGAACCTACTTATTGTAACCATAAAAATTATTTGTACATCGATTTCCGCAGAGCCAAATTTTAAATACGTAAAAGGTAGTTAATTCTTCCAAATGAGTTTTTAAAAAAATGCCAAGGGGACAAGATGCAGCAGAGACCACAGAAACAGCCTCAGCACATGATGCAGCGAATGGGAACCAGAAATCTCCATTAAGAGCACTACAATGTGTAGAATCAATGTAATCAGCCATCACTGCCTGAAAAAAAAAATGTGTTTTACATATTGCTATCCAATTTCTAGAAATGATTTTGCTGTAAGAGAAAGGAGAAAGCACAGAATAGCAAAATGAGATTAAATGCTCAAAGCTCAATTGTTGCACGTTTTTATCCACGTCTTTTAACGGGGCAAGAAATCCAGTGGAAGTTATTCAAATTCAGACACATGGAGGAAAATGGGATCTGTAAAATATTAACTGTAATAGCATTCAATATAAATACAATTCCAATGAAATAAAGGTTTCTGCCTTCCTTTACCACCTTCTCCCAGTCTTTTTTTTTCCCCATATTGATAATTATTAGCACTCACCCTGGGTTCTCCTGCCCAGCGTGACATCCTTGGCCAGCAAATCATTTTTAATGGAGAGCAAAGGAGGGAAACTGAGGGCTGGCTGGATTAACTATTTTGCCCAAGGTCACAGGCAGGTCGATTTATGGGTAGCAACAGAAATTAGACTCGGTCTCCATCACTGGAACAACAGTGTCAAACACCAGATGTGTGGCACAGCTGGAATGTGAGTGACCCCAGTTGGTGCACCCCAAAACCTTGCACTCCTCTGGAGTCAGGATTGAGGATTCCTAAGGGATTGTAGACAGTAAGGATACCTGGTTTAGAGCCAAGCCAGTACAGACACACACTCACCCCACCAAGGTCCAAGCCACTCCACCAACACCAGCTCTCATCAAAGCCCTTTTCCAGCATGAGCTGTATTCAACTCCTTTTGGGTTCTCAGCTCCGCTGAAATCTCCAGATTTGGATTTGGCAGGTGTAGGAGGGAGGCAGAATAACACCTTGGCTCCAGCCTGAAGTACTCTGAAACACAGCAGAAACCTGAAATCGTCTCTGAATCACAAGCAGGATTTATCCTTAAACCCAGAGCAAAATCCTGCCTGACCTGAGCACTGGGCTGAACACAGACACCCTCAGCCTCCCACAGCCTGCCTGTGAAATCTGGGAATTTACTCTCTGATGGACACGAGGGGCCAAAATCACCCTGACAAAGAACAGATGATTTTTCCCTCAAAACTCCCTCACATCACTGATTTCTTCCCTTATTACACAGCTCAGCTGAGAACCCCCTGCCACTGGGAGCTGGGTGCTGGAGGAAGATGCCACAGCTCTGCCACTTCCTGGGTCTCTTGTGTGGCCATCATCTGAGCCAGGACTGACAACTCCCTTCTTACTAAGGCAGATTTTAGGAGAAAACAGCAAGATTTGTACAAATTATGTTTATTGTTGTTTTTACAGGCTGTGTATTCTCATAATCCCACTCAGTGTTACAGATTAACAACATAATTCAGGCATCAGGTATCAATTTCTGACAGTCTTGCACCTGTAATATCAATTCCCCCTAAAGTAAGTATCTGACTACTCAAGTTTATAAAAAAAAACCTCACAAATATTAGCAAAACACTCTGCTAGATGCTCCCTCACAGGAATTTTTACCTATTGACATTACCACTATTCTCTCCATTGGTTTTGTTCATGGTTTGGGGTTTTTTTAAGTGTAACAAATATCTTTACCTTTTTACATATAGTTTTAGCAGAAAACCTAATAAAAAGCCAGTAAAGAAGCAAAGTTAGCTATTAGATAACAGTTCTTGCTGCCAAAAGCCATAATCTGACACAGATTGAGACTGGTACAGTAGTCAATTAATGGCTCAGTGCTCATACAATAATGACCTACTAACCTGACGGTGTGTTGCTCTCACATTTTGCTGTCCCCTGGGATGCCACTGTCACTGTGTTATCTATTGCCTGCTTCCCTATCAAAGAAAATAAGCAGAGCTGAAATGTATGTACGCATCAAGCTCTGTAGTTCATTGCACACCAACCCCAGCAACTGGAGGAACAATAGATTTATAAGTTTATCCTACATTAAACCAAACATGCCTGACTGCACTGTAAATTACTAAATAATAAACCAGGTGGTGTAAGATCCTGGCTTGGACAGAATATAAAAATCTATCAACCTGTAAAATACAATAACCATAAACGTGCTCTGTAGCTGATGGCTCAGGTAAACCATCCACCTCCAGCCACTGAGGTTTTGCTGGAGTAAATTGCAACAAAAGGTTTACTAAATTTAGGTCTGGAGCACTTTTTCATTTTAGGCAACACCATCAATAGGAGAAATATAATTGAGCTAAAAACAGTGGCAAATGTGTTTGTTTTGTTTACATTTCTTTGTCTCTAATGGAGCTATTTCATGGTAATGTGCTGTGTTTCCCAGCATATTGCCACGGGCATTTAGTCTGATCTCTAAAGAGAAGATGAACTACTGCATAAGGGCATCTTTCTTCAGGATTCAAACTTCACATTCAAATTAGCTTGAAGAAGTAGGGGAGGTGCAAAACGCAGCAAGCTGAAAGGTCAGGGCACTTGTTTCCTTAGGAGGGACTAAATCTTGCTTTAAAATAAACCCCAGCAGTTGTGTTACTGCAATAAAATACTTTGCATGCTGTCGTGCACACCATTAGCCCTACCCCGAATTATATCTGAGATTTTTAATAAGTCCTACCTTTACCACCAAAATTAATTGCCATGAACCGCAGAAAACATTCTATCAAGACGTTCAAAAACTGATTCAATAAATCACAGCTCCAAAATCTACACTAATAATTAATTCCATTTTCGGAGCTTTTCAATAAGCCAAGCAGGTTAAATTCATATGATTTACAAACAGTGCTTACATTCATAGAGGGACAACTAATTGCTGCACGGCTTGACATCGTTACAGGGAAGTGCTGGGGGATGCAGACAGTTTAATTAGGGGTGGCTTTAAGTTCACAATATGACTGGTATCACAGTGCCTTTCTAATGTGCTTATATAGGATGATCATACACACCACTGCATTCCTTCTTTCTGTACTCTTTGTCTTTACAACAGAAAATAAAGTATTTTTTTGTTCAAAGGCAGCTGACACAGTATATATTTCCCCTCTCAGTTTTATTCACTTGCTTTGCAGAGCATAAAGAAATGTTTCTTAACCTAACAAAGTGCATATTCGATTGCAGATGCATGTACCTCGCTGCAACGTGAGCAAAACGCTTACAAATCATGTTCTCGGCTTCTCCCAGATTCTCCCACTCAATGCAAAGCACCATAAACTCCCCTGAAATTACTGGGAACTCAGCACCCCATGAACAGAGCTCATCTTTTACCTGGATTGAACCTGAGGTGGGCACACACCCCCAGCACACACCCACACAACCCTAGTGGGGTTTGAGGTTGTTTTTTGGTGGAAAAACGGAAACTGCCTTGCAGGGAGCACTTGAATTTCAGGGAGGCAGGTGCCCATGGGAAATTCTCCAGCTTCTCCAAAAAAGCTTTACCCTTTCCCACCACCACCCAGTAAAGCATCACCCAAACCCACAGAGAGACCTTGATAAATCAGAGGGCTTTGCAATCACCAACTGTATGAAGTTCAACAAGGGCAAGTGCCGGATTCTGCACCTGGGATGGGGCAGCCCTGGATGTACAAACAGACTGGGGAATGAGATGCTGCAAAGCAGTGCCAGGAAAGGCACCTGAGGGTCCTGGTCAGCGTCCAGTTGTCCAGTAGTGCCCTGGCAGCCAGGAGGGCCAACCCTGTCCTAGGGGGCATCAGGGACAGCATTGCTGGCCGGGACAGGGAGGGGATTGTCCTGCTCTGCTCTGCCCCGGGGTGGCCACACCTGGAATATTGGGGTAGTTTGGGGCACTGCAATATAAGGAAGATATTAGGCCATTAGAGAGAGTCCAAAGGAGGGCAACAAAGATGGTGAAGCTTTCTGAGGAGAAGCTGTGTGAGGAGTGTCTGAGGGCACTTGGTCTGTTCAGCTGGAGAAGAGGAGATGGAGGGGAGACCTCACCAGGGTCTTCAACATCCTCCCAAGAGTCAGCAGAGGGGCAGGCACTGATCTCTTCTCTCTGTGACCAGTGACAGAACTCGTGTCAGGGGAGGTTTAGGTTGGGTATTAGAAAAAGGTTCTTCCCTCAGAGGGTGGTTGGCACTGAACAGGCTCCCCAGGGCGGTGGTCACAGCACCAAGGCTGACAGAGCTCAAGGAGCATTTGGATGATACTCTCAAGCACATGGTGTGACTCTTGGGGATGGTCCTGTGCAGGGCCAGGAGTTGGAACTCAAAGATCCTTGTGAAGTCAGAATATTCTGTGATTCTGTGATACATATTTAGGCCCCCAATGTCACAACTGAGGTCTTTTGTAACCTGAACCAAAGAAACTTAATTAACAATATCAGTAGGAAAACATCTCACTGACAGCCAAGCCTGGGCATCTGCCAAGGGGCAGAGTAAAGGTGGCTGCTATACAACCTGCTTTCATCACTGAATATTTTTTCTCTTGACATGGTAGGGACAGACACCCTGAGCAGCCTCCTCATTTCTTTTTAAGTAAATCTGACTGAAATATTTTTATCCTACTATTTTGAGGTGTCTCCATCACTCATTTTTCACAGTGGTTTTTCCACTGTTGGGGGCAGGGGAATACAGCATTGATGTTCTGCAACATGAGAGTAGTTTACTGCAGCATCCTGCTCCTTCCACTGTCCAGACATTCACCTGCAGAAGATGATCATGTTCCTGTTCTAGTGCCATCCTGGATGTTTGAATTAGCTTCTCATCTGTGCAGTGGAGCCCTTTCTCTCACCATGAAATGGAAACACTTGGGAGACATTCACAGGGCCAGGATTATTTCAGAAAACAGTTTGTGACAAGGAAAAAACCAATATAGCAAATAAAAGTGCACAAGTAACTTAAATAAGAAGAATACAAATGTCCACCCACTTTGGAATTTCTCCAGGAAAGGGGTGATGCATCCACTGCTGCACCGAGTGCTGTGGGAATCTCTGCAAGCACTTCCCACATCCCCATCCCAGGGACCACTGCCACGGGTGCACGAGGGTGAAGAAGGCAGAGATCATCAGCAGTCCTTGGTTCAGAAAGCCACATCAGAGCTCCACTCTGCTGAGCAGTGGCATCTCTACGTGTAGGACCAACTCGTGATCTCGTGTCAACAGCTGACTGAGTGGCAGAGAAAAGAGGGTTTCTTTATTCACCACATCCACATTCACACGTTTTGATTGCACAACAAAATCACTGAAAAAATTTATAGAAGGAGACTGAAAACATTGGATTTTCACTCAGTTGCATGGAGTTTAATCCTGGGCATGTTGAAAAAGCTCAACCTGTGCTAAAGGTACTGAGCTCTGCATGTCCCAGTGTCTATGGAAAGTTTTTTTGCACTACTTAGCAATTTAAGGAATTTTCTGGCAATGCATTTTTGGTACATAACTTCATGTTACAACAACTGGCAATGGTAGAGTTGTTACGGTCTATTTATCTTTATTTAATTATTTTTATGCACCCATCACTGTAGCATCTGGATCAAATGTAATAATGCATTAAATTAAACTGTCTAGAGTGGAAAACACAAACTGTTACCATCTCCACAATCCCCCAGCAACAACCACCACAGTGATAACAAAAGAGAAGATCTTTCAGTGTGCAGAAGTCCAATGGCCAGAGATGAGGACAAAGCCAAGTGTGAGATGAGTGCATTTGGCATAATAGAACCACAGAATGCACTGGGTTGGAAAGGACCTCTTTCTACCCCCCTGCCATGGGCAGGGACACCTTCCACTATCCCAGGTTGCTCCAAGCCCTGTCCAACCCGGCCTTGGACACTTCCAGGGATCCAGGGGCAGCCACAGCTTCTTTAGGCAACCTGTGCCAGGGCCTCACTATCCTCACAGGGAACAATTTCTTCCCAATTATCCCATCTAACCCTGTCTTCTGGCACTGGAAAGCCATTCCCTTTTTTCCTGTCCCTCCATCTTTTGTCCCAACTCCCTCTCCAGCTCTCTTGGAGTCCCTTTATGATGGAAGGGGCTTTCAGGTATCCCTGGAGCCTTCTCTTCTTCAGGTGAACACCCCCAGCTCTCCCAGCCTGGCTCCAGAGCAGAGAGGCTTCAGCTCCATGGTCTCCATGGTCTCCTCTGGATTCATTCCAACAGGTCCACACCCTTCTTTTCCTGAGGATCTCAGGATTCAGCACTCCAGGTGGGATCTCACAAAAGAGGGGAATATAGGGAGAGAATCTGTCACAAAATGAAGGGTGTCTGAGGTGTGAGGGACCCTACAAGGCCTTTCTTTTGGAGCAGCTTCCTCCAAGTCTGCACTTTCACTTGAGCTAAGAAGCTTCAGAGACAGCGAGTGAATGAAGATACAGCTGAGGAGCTGTTAAGAAAAGCAGCTCTATAAATATTTTGCACCTTTCAGTAGCCTGGAGTGGTGGACAACTTAACAACAGTTAAAAGAGGTAAATTCTGTTCCTCTTTGTACACGACTCTATTGATTTCACATTCTGCACTTTCTTAAAGTGCTGAGATCATTATGTGTCTTTTAATAGATTTTGACTCCGGAGACAAACATGTTGAGAGCTGTCATCATCAAGATGCCTGCTGTCATTGTGCCATCTTCTTAACCCAACGTAAGGAAATTCATATTTAGTGAACGAGGAAGTTACTTTGGGTATGTATCATTCAAATCCTTAAGGATTATTGGCTAATTAGGAGGACAGTAATGTAAATTTGCCTTGTGTCAGGTTTTCAGGAACAGTAAAATAACATAATTAAGCAGTGAGCAAAGTAGATCATTTAAGCTACTCCTCACTGACAAATGTATATGATGTCTAAATATACCATGGGCTTCTAAACTGGTAACTAATGAGAACTGACTGGAAAGTCTAAAACAATGGTTTAAAAGAGAAATTAAGTGTGTTAATCCACAGTAAATAGCTCTAACTCATACTTGGTACTAAGGAGAAGGAGGGTGATGTTAAGGAGGAGGGTGATGTTTTGAGTCCTGTGTCCCCCGCTGGTGGGCAGAAGTGCAGTTGGAGTAGCAGGGACAGCCCAGACACCTTCCTCCTCAGTTTCATAAGAAACCAGGGAATACGTGCAGCTGCAGCAAAGCCACGTGGAAATTCAGCACATAACCCAGCAAGCTCTTTGCATATGCAATTGCAAATGTGTTTGGGGTTATTATAACCTTCTTTTCTTTTTTTTCTGCTTTGGCTCACCCTCTGTTTGCTGAGTGGTGACTGTGCATGACACACTCTGCCAGAGCGTTGTGTTACTCTGTGCAGGACCTTTGTTTTGGATCTTGTTGGGGCAACCCTGTCTGAAATCAGTACCTGGGGCTCCTCTGTTACTTCAGGACGGTGGCACAAAGGGGAGAATGGAGTGACACGAGTTAATGGCTGAGAGCAGCCCCCTGCACAGGATCCTCACCCCTCCAAACAGCCCTCAGAGCTCCCACAACTTGTGGAAGGTTAACACAAACTGCACAGCCAAATTCTCCTCAGCCACTGCGTGAGAACATCAATATTTTTAACAGTAGATGTTTCAGTTTAATAACTGGACCTCAGCACTGCAGCAGAGGATGAGTGGGCAGCTCATGCAGGAGCAGGAACATTTTCAGTGCTCCAGCCAGAGGCACAGACTGAACTTGGTTTGTAAGGTCCTGCAGCTGATCATCCTTCTGCCTGAACGAGCAGTTCCCCAAACCTGGCATCGGCAGAGGATCTCCTCTGAAATCCCTCAGACAAGGAGAGCTTGTTCCTGTTCCCCATCACCTACTTTATTTCTGTTGTTCCTGGGTGTGATGATGTTCCCAGCCAGGGCTGGTGCCATAATCAGCAACTCCCAGCACTGGAATGTTGACACAACCCCTCTTGCTCAGCATTTTGGGTTGTTTACACTTTAGAAATAAAGGGTTTCCAGCCCCTCTGGTTTTCCCACTCACAGCTGATTTTCCCACTCCCATCTGTCTGCCCATTCACTCGCACCCTTTCCTTCTTTCTCATATCAACATTCATATTTCTGACTTCTTCAAATCACTGTGGTTATGACGTCCAGCTGCATCCACAGCATGAAGCAATCATCTTCCCTAACTTATTGTGAATGTTTTCACAACACTGGGAAGGGATTCAGGATGGAGAAAGTTGTTATTGTCAGACCTGCAGTTCGGTGTTCGGTACCAAAAAGGGTTGAAGTGGGAATGAAGTGATGAACCTGATGCCCTTATTTATGCTCTGCATTTGAATTGGCATCCCTGGAGGGATTTAAAAGTGTAGATGTGGCACTTGGGGACATGGGTTAGTGGTGGCCCTGGCAGTGCTGGGGGATGGTTGTGGCCTTGGCAGTGCTGGAATTGATGGTCTTAGAGGGCTTGTCCTACCCATAGGATGTGGTGATCCCACGATTCTCTCCACTCAGCACCACCAGACTTGGAATGATCTTGTAGTGCACACCAAGGCATGGCTTATTACACACTTTGCTAAAAAGAGTGTCCCAATTCAAGCCTGATGGGCACCCACACTCAAACATCCAAGAAAAGCCTAATTCCCAAACACTGCACCTCTGCTAAGCTCAAAAAAAACTCCAACAATTAAAAGTGTTCAAACCCACCGTTCCTCTGACTGCAAACACATATAATTTACTTTTGGTTCCATGCCACAGTTTGCAATTACATTGAATAAGTCATTTACAACCGTCTCCTAATCAAAGAGATAATATGTGGAATAAGTGTTTCAGAGCAATTAAATCTTTTTTTCTATCATTAACTAAAAAAGGTTATTTTGCAGCCTCTTTGTGCTGAAATGTAAGAGCACAAATATAGTGCTTTGCTATCAGTTTAAAAATTGAAACCTCTGTGCATCTTTCTTTTTTTTTTTCCTTCTGGATTCCAGTTAAATAAAATTGCCTTTCATGAGAAATGCTTGCAAATTATCAAAGACCTCCTTTTAAACAAGCTGAGAGAGAATAGAGCAAATGTGCTCCTTCCAAAGTAATTGGAATTTCTATCTAAATTATTCTTGGACAAATTAAAAGTGCCAAATATAAGTCAGTTTTTATTGGGAAGAATTCTATTATAGTTTGTAATAAAGGAAAACTAAAAAACATGCCACAACACCCTTGGAAAAGTGGGCAGTATTTTAGGAAGGAGATCGAGAGCTCTCAGCTTCCTATGATGCTTATTAAAAACTACTTTCAATGAGGTGATTAGGGAGAAAATTGTCAAGTAAGCAGAGAAAAAAATTACTTCTCAGCCTAATCAGTGTATCACAGAATTAGTTCTTTTGTCCTTCAGAGATAACATCCAACTGATGGGCTTGTCACCATGCAAAAAGGTTGTTTTGGTTTTATACACTCTAGCTTTTAAATATTAATTTCCATACAAAGGAAAATATTTTCTTAGCTAAAACCTCCACCTTCTTTCCTTGCTCCTAATTCCAGCACAGAAAAGGGCAGTTGTTACCCCAAAACTGAAGTCATTTTTAGCCCTCTGTGTCTAATCCTGGTGAGAGCCAGTAAAATAAATCAGCGAGGAGTAAAAGTAAAATTTGCAATAACCTGATACTACTGCCTCATCCTCCCACATCTCAGCACATAAAACTTACTGTCAGAAAAACTCACAGCATGAGAATTAATCAAGGAACTCTTAAAATACTCCAAGCACCTTCCTTCTGATGACTAATTTGCCTTTCCTATTGCAAACTACTAATTTTTTATCTCAATCGATATGTACGAATATACCTTCCCATCAATCACCCGGGGCAAGGACAAACTTCCACTATTTATGTAGGACTGACTACAAGATGAAACAAAAATTGACTACAGCCAACCTGGGCCACTGTGACAGCACCGGAGGGAGGGAGGGAAGGGGAAAGGAGGGATGAGAGCAGAGGCAATGGGTATCTTGGGGAGGAATGAGGGGCTGGTGGGAGAGGAATCTTCACCTGGCAGCACATGAGGGCAGAGAAAATCGAGGGGTGGCAGAGCAATGGGAAGAGACCAAAAGAATCTCTTAGAAATGCCTAAAAGTCCCAGAGGAAAAAGTTCAGAATGAGCAGGAAAAAGGGAACAATAGAAAAATGGCTGAAATGTAAGAAAAATGCCCAGAATTGCTCTGTGGAGAGAGGAGAGGGCAGAGATTGCTCAGATTGGAGTGGGGTGGCCCCAGCAGAACCCAGGAGGCTTCAGGGTTGTATCAATGGGGGAGACTTTTTCTATCCAGTCAAAAGTATTAACACTCAAAAGGGGTTGAGTTGGAAATCCACTGAAGCATTTGAAGATGGAAACAGCCATCTGCAGCAGCACTTGCATGTAAGGACATGCACATCCAAGCCAGACACATCCTGCATATCTCCAGACATTTCCAAACTCCGTGGGCACACCTGCAAAATCCATGTAGAGCTCACAGAGCTCTAGACAAGCCCAACACCTCGGGCTGCCTCCAGATGTGCCCAGACCTGCTTTAGGGATGAACGTGGCACAATTCCAAAGTGCAATTTTTGGTTTATAAGCCAAGTGTAAACACTGCTACACCACACGCGTAAACCACAATTCGTTAGTGAGGTTGTGTCACTTCAAGGATGTGGAAACTCAAATGTGAATTCAAAAGATGTTTCTTGCTAAGGAGCTGCAAAGAAAAACACTGGAAAGAGGCAGAAGTGGTCACTGTGTCTCAGTCTCCACTCCCTTGACACATTCTGCTAAGGAAGCTTTTTCACTGGAAAAATAAAGAGAACAAACAGATAAAAGGATTTAAAGGGGGTTTATAAGAAAGATGGGGCCAGGCTTTTTAGTTGTCTAGTTCAGTTTAGTTAGCCTGTTGTGATAGGACAAGGTGGGTGGTTTAAACTAAAGGGAGATTCAGATAATATAAAAAAATTACATTTTTTATGATGAGGGTGGGGAGGCCCTGGCACAGGTTGCCCAGAGAAGCTGTGGCTGCCCCATCCCTGGAAGTGTCCAAGGCCAGGTTGGACGGGGCTTGGAGCAACCTGAACTAGTGGAAGGTGTCCCTGCACATGGCAGGGGGTTGGAATGAGATGTTTTTAAGCTCTTTTCCAACCCAAACCATTTAATGATTCATTGCAGAAACGCCAGATCTGAGTTCTTCCACTTTCCACCCAGGAAATCCCTTCTGTTTGGGCTGGGCTTTCTCTGGAGCATAAGAATCTGCCACCTTTTCCTTATCAAGGTGCAGGATCACAGCAGCCATAAAGTCCAATATTTCAGGAGATTAAATGCAGCAGAGAAGGAAACAGCAGGACAAAGCATTGGAAACACACCAATTCCCAAGCACTGACTTGGAACAGAAGGATGCTGAATCGTGGGTCTGTTATTTTTCATGAGCAGGACCCATATTTTCTTGATAAAAATCACTAAATCACCCACCTAAAGACACTTTTGGCATAAACTCCTCCACCAACCATTCCAAATCAACACACACCCTGGGGCTGTTCAGACAGTACAGAGCATGAAATGACTGAGAACTGCCCCAGATAAGGAGATACAGCTGACCAGGATGTGCTTTAGCAAAAAGCTTTGGATGTGCTTGTTTTGGAAGACAAAGTTAGGCTGATGGACCTCAGTAGGACTGCACCTGTGAGAGAGTCACATTATTGAGGTTATAGATGTGCCTAATTACCTTGATGAAATATGGTCCAATTTGTTAATTTAAGTGAGCAAAGTAGTAAATCATGTTAAATACTGTGGCACTCCGGGGCTCCTTCTGAGCAAACTGGATTTTGTGTAGAATGAAAAATTTCAGTTCAGAGTTCAGGACTCTCACTCTCCCCATTCTGGGGCACTTACACACATTTTTCTCCCCCACAAAAGGCACTTGCAGCACAATATCAAAGGTAATGTAAATAATAATCTTTAAAAATACTTTTAAAAATACATTTAAGAGTATAGACATGAACCTCACTGAGGCAAGGAAGAGACATACGCACACAGATCTATGTTTGTTTCAAAGATAGAAAATGTATTTCCCTGATCCTTGTGATGTTAATCAATTCAGCTCATTAAACCCTGACTAAGAATTTTAAATCAAAGTTTCCACATATTATTAAAACCAAATGAAACAATAACAAAAAACCTAAACCTACACAAGCAGGAAAACCCTCCCCACCACATCTCTTTTTCTCTCTATCACAAAAAGGCCCCAGAGACTCTAAATTTGACTCTTGGTACTACTAGTTCAGTTTTATTAATTAAGACAAGGAACTTACTGGAATTTACCTTAGAAGACCACACAAGGTACATTATTAGAATAATCTCCTTATAAAGAATAGAAAGAAGAAAAAAAGAGAAGAATGTAATTGGAATTCATGCTATGGCAGTGTCAGAATAGGTTACTGCACCCACACTGCAAACCTGCCCCACACCTCTAGCAAGGAAAAGCAGAGGACGTTGAGTTTTCTCAGGCTGAGGAATTTATTAAATGAAACAAAGAAAATAAATGTGAATTCTCTAAAAATTATAATAATAAATCATGGGATCCCAGAATGGCTTGGATTGGAAGGGACCTTTAAGACCATTTCATTCCAACCACCTTTCACTAGACCAGGTTTCTCGAAGTCCCAGTAGTTACAAGTTGAAATTATGGGAATGATTCTGAAACATTGCAGATCATTTCACATTGTATCAGACACACAGCAAAACAGACAAGTAGCTTTATAACAGAATGAGTGATGTTATGGTTAATAATATTTTTTTACTTAATTTATACTCACAAGACATCTTTTCTTTATGCAAAGGGTGCCCACAACATTTAAAATAAGCTCATCAGGAAGAGGTCAAGACTGAAAGGGATACCCCATGTTCACACAATTCCTGTGAAGGTTCTTGCTCCCCATTTTTGGTGCTTGCCCAATATTCCAGGCCCTCTTCCATCACTGCATTATCCCTGGTAGGGACATGCACAGTATCAGCAGCAGGAGAAGGATGGAAGGGAAGGAAAGCCTTAGGCCTAGAGGATATTGCACAGCAGCTCAGGACAGCTTAGATTTGAAATTAGCGTTGCTAGAATTTGCAGATGGTTCTTCCCTCTTATAGCTCTCAAAGTGCTGTAAACTTTAGTGTTAGATCTGCTGTACCTCCCTGTCTTATCAAGTGCTCAAACTGAAAATAAAACCTAAATCAGCTCTCTGAGAGAAAAAAAAAAGCCAAGCTAAACAAGCCTGAGCCTCATGAAGACTGATAAATGGAACATTTGCCCACTGATTTCATATCCCAGTGAAAACTGGATCCCCTTTTAAATGCTCAGGAGGTGTAAATGGAGTTTTCAAAGGGAATCTTGCTACTTTGGAGACTAACACCTTGACTTGGGCTGCTCTGTGTGTGCCCTGCTCCAACCCTCATCAAGAAACACAATGCCAGGCAGCATCCTGGCTTCAGATTATTGGGCTACACTGAATATTAATTCAGCTCTGTGCTTACAGAATGACTAACTCAATCAGCGAGTTTATTGGAGGCATATTTAAGAAGGGGTATTTATGGATTAGGCCCAGATTTTAGAAATGAAATGGGAGACAATCTAACAAATCTATCAGGAATAAGATCAACAACTTAAAGTTTAAACCAATCATCTTGAGTCTATATTTGAACTTGGATATGCAGATGTGGTGCACAAGTCCCAATGGTTCAGCAATACACTCAAAGGATCAACAGCCCTATAGACAGCTAAATTACTCGGAAAGCCAGGGAATTTATCAAACATGAATTTCAAAGTGGATTCTAGCCTGCAGGAAAAAATGGAAGTGCCCATTAATGTACATACAAAATAAATGTTGTCTGCAAGCTCATTCAACTATTTATTTTTGACACAGAACTGGCTAAAGATTTTTTAATTTACATAAAAAGGTACAAAGCCTGTAACCCCTTTGATGGAAGAGATGGGAATAAATATCCTGCAAAAGAGGGTTTGTTTGTTTTTTAAAGGAGCACTAACAACCTCGCAGGTACAACACAAAGGAATCATTTACGCTCCTTCACATCTATTAGTGCATTATTTATAACTAACTCCAATTTGAGAACGGTGGCATTAAGTATGTTTCTCACATGTAGAGGAAATTCTTACAAACTGGTCATATATTATGGATGAAAATTGTAACAGCTACACCGAAACTAGTTAAAGCAGACGTGGCTGAATTGAATGAAGGCTGGAGTAGGCCCTTCCTAAGTTAGGTGCTGCCCAGCTATTTGTTTATTTTACCCACCAAACCAAAGAAAAGATAAAATAAATTCATGTATTGCTGGCAGATCATTTATTAAAAAAAAATGTTGGCTTTAATAACAAAATATTTCACAGCCAAGATTAAAAAAGAAATAAAAATCATTGAATCATCCACGTCTTTCCAAATCCAGATGCTGCTTTGCCTGTTTAGAGGGAGGGCCTGAGCATCATTAAATCAGAATAAATTACACATAAGTTATGTCATATAAACTTATAATTATATATTTTAAAATAAAATTTATATTTCACTCCTAAATGAAATAATTTTAAATCCTCCCAACACTTCCAAGATGTGGCCTATTGCCCACCACAAACCTGCCTAAATTGGCATTCAGGAGAACATATCCCTCTTTCAAAAGGAACTCATTAACTATGTTGTGATTCATGGGATTTATACCTTCAGTCTTATGACTCAGGGAGTTTAAGCCTCAGACAACTTGAACTAAATTGCTATGTCAGTCTGTCAGAATCCTCCTTCCATTCCAAATGGGATCCATTGGCAAGGATCTGCTTGGAGATGCTGCTGTTCACCAGCCTGAAACCCCTGCAGGTGAGCAAAGAATAACATGAAACTTCATAAAACACCAATTCAGCATCACCAAGTTGTTGAAATTCTGCAGTACTTTTAATAATTTGGCCATGATACATATAGTGTTGCACATTAAATCAACCTTATTCTCCAACTGCATTGAAATGGGGTAAAAGGAGAAGCAAGGAGATGACTTACAGCAAATATCCTGCAATCAACCACCACAGCAAAACCCATATGGTGTGCGCAGACCACTCTGCATGACATTGCAACCTGCTCTATGCAATGAGGATTATATATGAATTTTAAAAAAAAAATCACACAAGAGCTTCTCATGATTTATTTGATGTCCTCATAATAAAAGGATGTTTGCTTCCATGTTAAAGTCCTCACCGTGTTGGAAGATGTTTGTATATAGGACCTGAGATGGTGAAAAAATGCTTTATTACTTTATAATACATCACACATAATAAATATTTGTTTAACAAAGCCTGCCTGAACTTCATGAATTAATCAAAACTGAATGTGGCAGGACTTGTATGATTAACTCAAAAGCCATATTCCAAATGATAAATAAACTAATATTAACCTTGTGTGTTCATTAATAATGTAAGTTCTCCATAGTTCACAAACACAATTGATATAGTTAATTGAAGGTTCACATTTGCAAAATATTCATAATTACAGTTTCAATGTTCTGTTCAGTCAGCATCCAAACTAATAAAAAAGCAGATTCCATGTGCTCTTCAAATTGAAACCCATCACTCCTCTTCATTAGGCTCCTGATGTGCCTGCAGGAGGGAAGGCAGATGGGATGGAAACATGGAAATAAACATCATTACTTGTTCCTAAGGGAGGAGTTTTTAATTCAGCAGAAGTCCTGTCTCACCTTTGGTCCCCAGCTTTGAGACCCTCAGTTGGGTAGCCCAAGGACTTCAAAACAAAATGACATTTAAAACAGAAGCCTCACAGAACCAGTCTGTAAAACAATATCAATATGATAGTATATTAACTTTGCACATGAACAATATAATATGTGACCTAAGAGCTCCGAAATCACAGAATCACAGAATAGTTTGGGTTGGAAAGGACCTTAAAGCCCATCCAGTGCCACTCTCTGTCATGGGCAGGAACACCTTCCACTAGCCCAGGTTGCTCCAAGCCCCATCCAACCTGGCCTTGGACACTTCCAGGGATGGGGCAGCCACAGCTTCTCTGGGCAACCTGTGCCAGGGCCTCCCCACACTCACAACCAAGAATTCTTTCCCGATATCCCATCTAACCCTGCCCTCTGGTAGTTGGAAGCCATTCCCTGTGTCCTGTCCCTCCAGGTCCTTGTCCTCAGTCCCTCTCCAGCTCTCCTGGAGCCCCTCTGGGCACTGGAAGGGGTTCTCAGGTCTCCCTGGAGCCTTCTCTTCTCCAGGTGAACACCCCCAGCTCTCCCTGCCTGGCTCCAGAGCAGAGGGGCTCCAACCCATGGAGCATCTTTGTGCCCTTCTCTGGACTTGCTCCTGAAGGTAAAATCAATGTAAATGTTAATGTGTTCTCCTCTTAGGAAAACAAACAAACAACAATTAAAAAACACACACACACAAAGACCCCCTCAAAAAACAACATTAAAAACAAAACAAAACAAAAAACACAAACAAACAACAGAAACCTACAAAACCCCCAAATAAACCCCTCCAAATCCTACCAAAAAAATCCACAAAAAACCAAACTCACATCTCTTACTCATAAATGTATCAGAAACAGGATCAGCAGAGCATTTCTGCCTACCCATCAAGGGACAACGAGCCAGACTGGCTGGGTCAGTGTAGTCCATGAGCAAGGCAAGGGCTGAGTGGCAGCTGGGAAGGTGCTTTTGCTTTTTTACCTCCATAAGCCAATTTTAGCTCCATTTATCCAATTAGGAGAATGAACAGCACTGCAAAGTCCCCTGAGACCAGGTAATAAACCTGTATCTGTTCTGCAGTGGGCCAGACTTAGGAAGAGGTTTTAAATGTGTTGAATCACCAAACCATGGAGATAATCCATGTCTCAGAGTAAGAAGAGTCTCTGGGTTTTCACTGCAAACATTCACCTACAAACCACACAAACCCTTGTCTGCCCACTCCTCTCTGAAGTACAACTTGGCAAACAGTGTTACTGAACAATTTTGGCAAAAAATAGGCACTTTTGAGCCAAAGTCTGTGGTTATTCTGTACTCAGAAGCCAAGTGTGTAGCTGGCTATAAAAACCTATATCCAATCTCTGATGAACCAGCGCCTTTGTGCTTGCAAAGTGCAAGCAAATCACACCTACAACTCAAACATTCAGCATTCACTCGCCACAAAAGAGACTGAATATTTGCCTTGAATTTGTGTGAGTTTTCCCCAACAAGTATTCCTGACCATAAATTCTTAAATCAGAACATTAGTTAAGAAAAAAATCAAAAGTTATAAAGTGAGAAATCCCTTTGCCAACACAAATGTGGTTTAAAATCTGAGCAAAATACTGATGGAAAGTGCTTGGCTGTGAAAAGCTGCCCAATTTTTTTTGCTCTACACAGTTGTTATATGCACATATTTGCAAATTCATGGCACTGTCTTTAAAGCATTAACTGTATGAAAGTCATCACACCCATCAGCATCCAGAACAGAGGCAGAAACACAAGTAAATGACACCCTTACTACACCGTATTTTATGCCTTGTTTTTATTTCCTTGCCTTGCCTTTCAGTGTAAACAGTAGATGTTGTTCTAAGAGGTCACTTTTATATGCTGGTGCACCACTGAACTGTTTAGGTTTAAAATGACACTACTGTTTAAGACCCAGTAATTTTCAGAAGGTATGATTTACTGCTCTGGCACTCTATAAGCCTCATTTCATACCTCCAAGAATGAACTAGTCAAAGTGTTAAATAAACATGAAGTATAAGGCTTGTTTTCTTTCCAAAAGTGCAAGCACTGTGTTACTCTAATGATTAAATATTGTTTAAATATACAACTGAGTGACTAGTTTCACAGTCGATTCTTTCCCTCTGCTTCATTTTATGTATTAATTATTTTGTGTTCAGACAAAGGCTTTAATTAAGAAGCATAAAGAGTTTCTGAAGAGTGAAGAAGTAATGGTTTCATCTGCATTAAACTGATTATAAACAGTTATTTCTGAAGGAAAAAGGCATCAGGGGCAAAAAAAAAAAAAAAAAAGAAATAAAGAAGAACTAAAAAACCCTTAAGTAAGCTGGAATTTGTTAGAGGTGTAAGGACCTGATGCTGTCCTGTGCTCCAGGGCAAAGCAACCCCATTTATTGACACCCAGATGCTGTGCCCTGAGCCAAAAGTGCACAAACCACCCCAAGATATTCAAAATGGGGATGTTAAGCTACTAATAGGGGGTGCAGAGGCACTGGTGCATCCCAAGCCCCTCTTCCCACAACCCCTGTTCATCCCTGCCCTCAAGGGATTTCACAGCCAGCAGCCTTTGGATGTATTTAAAACTCAGGATATTTAGCGAAGTATCATCAGCCACGAGGTTCCCAAGATAAAGAAACACAGTCACCCCACAGTGAGTCTGTGAATCTTAAAGAAAATTCACCTGTGGGAACAGAGCACTAAAATAGAATCCTTGCTCCTACACATCTCTAAAAGCCATTTTAAGCAGGAGATTAGTAAAACTTTTGAATGCAAAGTAGTACAGGTCATTAAATCCTCAGAAAGGTCTGTGCCATAGCAACAACCTCTCACAAATGTTAGAACAACCAGCAAGAGGATGAGCCCAAGAGGGAAAAGGGGCACATGAGACATGTTCAGTGGAACCCATCCTCCAGGGAAAGGGCTAAAGGTTTGTGCTTTCCATAGAATCACAGAATTATTTAGATTGGAAAAGCACTCTAAGATTATCGAGTCTTGCCATTAACGCAGCACTGCCAAGCTCACCATTAAGCCATGTCCCCAAGTGCCACATCTACACATTTTTTGAAAACTTCCTTGTTTTTAAACACAAGATTTTGAGAGAGTGTATTTTCTTATGTCCATGTCCACAAGAAAAACCCCAAACCAACAATCACGACAAAACAAAAACAAACAAAAAACCCCTCAAAACAAAAAAAAAAAAAAAAATCAAGTCAAAACCAACCAAACAAACAAAAAAAATTAACCAAACAATCAAAAAAACAAACTTTTTAAAAAAATCCCAAAAACTAGGAGAGGAAGGAAAGGTGTGCTGAATAGTCAAAAAAAAGTTATTTTTAATTTCAAGTGCAAGAAAACTTGTTAAAAAATGGGTTTTGTCACTGCAGACATGAAATCAAACATACTCAAGTTTTTTGGAAGTAATTCCTCTGCCTATAAAGCCCTTGGCACCAAAGCCTGTTTTTGAAAATTAAAATTACATGTGTAGAGTCACAGAAAATCCAGACCGATGTCAATGGTGGCTTTAATTCCCTCATTTAAAACCCCGTTCCCAAACGCTTATAAATTCGCCAAACCTCATCTCAGCCTGAAAACCTCTTTTCTGGATGATGCCTTTGACAGGCTGAATTTACTGGAGGTTTTGCCTTTTGCATTGATCAGTGGAGTTTCCAACCAGGACTGGCTCCCTGACTGCCAGGAATAAGAGAAGGGTGTGTGAAACATGGATGGGACATAAATGGGACACGGTTTAGTGGTGGGCTTGGCAGTGTGGGGTTAAAAGTTGGACTTGATGATCTTAGAGGTCTTAACCAGTGAAAATTATCCTGTGATTCTATTAAACAGGACCACTGTGCTGCCTCTGCCCTGATGCAGCCCTGGGCACCTCCCAACAAGGACGATTCTGAAGCTGCTCAATGAAAAAGGTTTCAGAGCGGAAAGTAGAACTTGAAATTTGGCAGAAAACTGACCTGACAGTAATTTGAATTTGGGCAGATTTAGGCAAGGAGAAGAACAAGTTTTTGGTTGGTTGATCAACTTTGGTGTGTCAGGTTGAGCATTTTGCAAACTTTGTGCCTGCTCAGACCTTGACAACAGAAGGAGAGTTGTAGAAGAAGGTCTTATGGTTTGCACTACAGATGGCAGGTGATCCTTAGAGAACCATGAAATCCCAGAATAGTTTGAGTTGGAAGGGACCTTAAAAACATCTCTTTCCACCCCCTGCCATGGACAAGGACACCTTCCACTATCAGCCCCATCCAGCCTGGGCTTGGACACTTCCAGGGATGGGGCAGCCACAGCTTCTCTGGGCAACCTGTGCCAGGGCCTCACCACCCTCACAAGGAGGGATTCCTTCCTAATATCCATTCTAAATCAACCCTCTTGCATTTTAAATCATTACCCCTATAGCAACAGGTCCTTGATCTGCATCCTGTTGCCACATGGATTGCACGCAACTACAACCCACCAGCAAAAAACCTACACAAGTTCTTCCCTGGTTTTCTGTCTTGGTGGTCTTAAATCAGACCCTTTTACATCATTTGAATGTTGGGGGGTTGCTGCAGTTTAATACCTTTTACTAACAGTCACATCCTCCAGCTCTGACAAGACTGAAGATGGAAGATCTGCAGGGAAATGTAGAATCAAGAGCCATAAGACGCCGGGTTACAGTTCAGGAGAATTTGCAATTTAAGTATATGATGTCTGAAAAAGATGGAGATGTGTTGTGAAACGAATCATTTATCCAATCCATCTGCAGGGTGGTTAATTAAAGCCACCAGAATTCTGCAAAAGAAAATAAAAAGGAGTGTAAATCACAATTATCAAGTGAGCATTTCCTTATGTTAATGCAATTTATAACCCACACCATTCTCCAAATAAATAGATAAATTAAAAAAAAAGAAATAAGAACAAGTGAATAAATAAATAATTAATAAATAAGAATTATGAAATAAATAAATAATTTTACAACTAGGTTGGAATAAAAAGGACCTTTTGGTTTTGTGATGTCAGTGCACATGCAGTCCTCAGACTGGTTCAACGAGCCTAGGCTCAGGCTTGGGGCCTGAATACTCCCTCTGATACATCCCTGGGCTGTCAGCCTGAGGTGGTGGGATGTACAGGGATTCAAAATACTTACCATGTAGAACTGGAGATAATTCCACAGAAGAAAATGAAAAAAAAACAAAAACCAAACAACCCAGATCAATAAGCTATTCAGTGTTTTCCATGATACTGAGATTTTTCTATAAAATATTCAGGAAAGAAACAAAGATTATTCCCACTGAACCTTCCTTTTGTGGGAAGCAACAGCTCAAAAACATATAGAAAAAAACGGCATCATAGGATGCACAGAGTGGGAAGGAGGTTATCCCACACTGGACAAACATTGGAGGGAAGTTTTAAGTGCACTACCTGATGCAATAAAACTCCCAACACAGTATGTCCTAAACTTTGTATTCCTCATTTAACAAAAGACACTGCCACAGATAAATATCAGAACAGATTTGTTAATGCTGCACTATTGGCAGCTAAAAACAGATCACTGTGGACTGGAAGACTGAACAACTGCCAACAGGTAATAAATGGATGGCTCAGTCTAAGGATTTACTACCAATCGGGGGGAAAAGGGAGTCATGTGAAAAGAAAAAAACTGAAAGAATTGAAGCATACACAGAATTTCTTGCAGGTTTCCTTCAAAATACTATTTGGTTGGCAAAAGCCAAGAGAAAGAAGGAGAAACCCTTAATAATCAAGAGAAAGCCTCTGGGCTGCTCTGCCCAGACTGCTGTGTTGCAGCAACAGCCATGGGCAAGTGTTCCTAAATAATAATACAAAGTTTGGAAACTCTTTATTTTCAGATAATTTGTTTAAACTGGCTTTTCTGTCCTAATCATCACAGACAGAGGTGTTCAAATACCTCGCAGAGGTGTGCAAGAGGATGGGCTAAATTGGAGAGACCCCAACATGTGCTGCCAGAGCTGGTCCTCCCGAGAGGATCCTGAGAGGGTCTGCCTGGGGGTGCCCAGCAATGGCACGAGAGGAACGGGCAGAAACTGATGCCCAGGAAATTCCACCTGAACATGAGGAAGAAAGAACTTCTTCCCAAGCAGTGTCCGAGCACTGAACAGGTTGAGGGAGGGTGTGGAGTCTCCCTTGCTGGAGATATTCCAGAACTGACTGTGATACTTGTCATGTGCTCTGGGATGACCCTGCTTGAGCAGGAAGGTGAGACCAGATGTGCCACTGTGGTGCCTTCCAACCTTACCCATCCCGTGAGCTCCTCTTGTTGTGGGATGAATAGAGCAGTGTCTCTCCAATGAGCCCAAAAATGCTGATGCACCATAATACGTTTGAAAATATTAATCATTGAAGCAGCTTCTCAAGAATCCTGAGGTTCTGAGTTGTTCTTCCATCATCACAAGCCTTTCTGGAGCCATGGTTTGCTCACACAGCTCTGCAGGACAAGGCGAGGGATTTATTCCCGGCAGAGATGCCACTCAGTGCAGATGTATCTGTATTCTGACTGTATTGCTCAATATTCTTATGAAAAAAAAAAAAAAACAGCTAAATGATCTGGAGAGAGGCCACTACAGACTTGAATCCAATTGTTCTCTTACACAGGAGTGTAGCTGATAGAGCAAAGGCATCTTATTTTCCCGCAGAATTAACTACACACATCAGGTACAAATTTCTGTGTGGCACATTATTGATCTTCACACACCATATAATAATAATTTCAGGACAAAAAGTGATGGCTAAAAGTCTCAACCTGAGCTGAAGTCCCAGAGAAGAGGATCAGTCTGTATGGAGAGTCTGGAGCAGCATTAACAAGCCCTGTTAACTCTATTTAGAAAAAAAAAAAAAAAAAAAAAGAAACAAAGTCAAAAGGAAGGAAAAGTTCCCTAGCAAACTGAAAGATATGAACTTGATAATTACTTGGAACCAAATTAATATCAGGATGGCTGCCATTATTCTCTGAGGACAACCATTTCATCTACTGTGCAGGTGTACTCTCCAAGAGTGGATCACGCTGATGAAAGACTGAGAGAATTTCAATGACACCTTGAGGGATCTTATGAATAAAATATCAAAAAATGGACATCTCCTTTGTATAGGGAGATTTTAATGCAAAAACTGTAACAGGTTTATAAGTTACACCAAGAAAATAAGGAAGGTTTATTCTGTCTTTGGCTGAAGACAGACAGATATTGCCAAGTCAAAGTTTTTCATAACCACAAGAGACTCTTCTTTCAAACGCTCACATTACCTCTGGGCTGGACTCTTCTAAGCAGATTAACAACACACTCATAAACCAACAAAACTGAGAAGTGACCCTTTCTCCTCCAAGCCCTGACAATCAGAAAACTTCCACAAGAAAACCTCTTGCACTTGCAATCAAATCTCCACTGGGCACGTTACAGAAACAGGCAGCAGAGAGCAAAGCACAGCAACAGTGGGTTTAATAACAAAGAGGGAATAAGAGCCTTGTTCTGAAGGAAGGAGAAAACAGTGATGGAAGGAAAAAAACTTATAAAAATCCACACTCAAATTAGTAATAAAGCCATTAACCTGGCTGAGAGGCCTTTTTTGTGCCCCAGGTTTCACCTGTGTATCATGTCAAAGTGTTATGTCATAGAATCATGGATTTCTAGTATGGTTTGGGTTGGAAGAGACAGAAGTACAGCATAACAGAATCAATTACGTTGGAAAACAACTCTGAGCTCATGGAGTCCAACCTGGGACCCAACAATACCATGTCAACCAGACCATGGCACTGAGTGCCGTGTCCGATCTTTCCTTGAACGACTCCAGAGACAGTGACTTCACCACTTCCCTGGGCAGTCCATTCCAAGACCCAAAAGACCATCTCATTCCAACCCCATTGCAATGGGCAGGGACACCTTCCACTAGACCCAACCAACCTCACCAGCAACACCATGTGCCTTAGAGCATCAACCAAAATGCTCCTGGAGCTCTGTCAGCCTCAGTGCTGTGACCACTGTCCTGGGGAACCTGTTCAGTGCCCAACCACCTTCTGGAGGAAGAACCTTTTTCTAACATCCAACCTAAAACTGCCCTGACATAAGTTCAGGCCATTCTCTGGGGTCCTGTCCCTGGTGCCCACAGAGCAGAGATCAGTGCCTGCCCCATGCTCTGCCCCTCCCCAGGAAATTGTAACTGCAGTGAGGTCTCCCCTCAGTCTCCTCCTCTCCAGCTGAACACACCAAGTGCCCTCAGCTGCTCCTCACATGACTTCCCCTCAAGGAGCTTCACCGTCTTTGTTGCCCTTTGTTGGACTCTCTCTAATGGCCTAATATCTTCCTTATATTGCAGTGCCCCAAACTGCACCAATATTCCAGGTGTGGCCACCCCAGGGCAGAGCAGAGCAGGACAATCCCCTCCCTAGCCCGGCCGCAATGCTGTCCCTGATGCCCCCCAGGACAGGGTTGTCCCTCCTGGCTGCCAGGGCACTGCTGGTTCATGGACAACTGGCCACCCACCGGGACCCTCAGGTGCCTTTCCTGGCCCTGCTTTGCAGCATCTCATTCCCCAGTCTCTCTGTACATCCAGGGCTGCCCCATCCCAGGTGCAGAATCCGGCACTTGCCCTTGTTGAACTTCATACAGTTGGTGATTGCCCAGCCCTCTGATCCGTCAAGGTCTTGAGGGGGTTCAACAGCTTGGAGGGAGTCAAGAACTCACTAAAACCCCAGGTGTGGCACGAGGGGCTGTGCCTCCCCCTCACAGGCTCCCAAAGACCTCGTGTGCTGCCGGGAATGCCCACATGGCAGCCGTGCATGTTTGCTGCTAATCTGCATGGAGGGGTCTGCGTGGCATGAGCTGTTTAGGTTCAAGGGTGTTCCACTAGCACAGCTTATTGGGGACTGCATTTTCTCCAGGGTACAAGCCAAGCTCTACATCAAAGCCTGATTGAGCAGAAAATATGTGCTAATGTTCACAGCAGTACTCTATTATGGTATAAGTATGCTTGTAAATATTCACTACATGTTATTACGCCATTTGAACCAAGAATATTGCAGGGTTAAAGGTCGGCCCTAATGCTCTCTCAGGAGGCAGCAGTTTTGAATATAACCAAATGGGATAATGGTCAGGAATACCCAGAGGGGGCAATGTAGCACATCGTAAAGAATTGTGCTGTGAGTTTTAAGTTTTCAGGACAACAAAGATGCCAAGGAGATGGCTCATAAGCAGTCATTATTAATGGAATGACAAGGGTAATGTTAAGCAGGATGTCTTTACTATAATAAATCTTGTCCCTGCGCCATTAGTAGTCCTTACAACTGCAAATAGCAGTTAGGTTATAACCTAACATGGCAGAATTTTATCCTCTCAATCTCTAATGTATTTTATAATGCTGTTAAAGTCAGGAATAGCAACTGTTTAAGCTCACTTAATCTGTGAGAAGTTTAAACACGAATTTTAAATGCGAAATCTGCTTTGATAGTAGTTTCTCTTAATTAAATAGATGAAGTAGCTCTTTCTAAGCATACACTGGGCTGTACTAGAGGGTCTGGGGAACACTGGTGAATTTAAAACATTAAATATTTTCCTTCAGATGTAAATCTCGCATTCTAAAAAATATACAGTTTTTATCTTAATTTTAAAAGCTATTTCTAAAGTAATTTATGGATTTTTCTCCTGTTGTTACAACACTGATTTTCCAGTCTGAAAATAAAATAAAAATAAATACATTTTTAATTCCTTGAAATTAATTCTTTGGGGCAAATAACAGTCTTTTCTTTTTTTCTTTTCTTTTCTTTTCTTTTCTTTTCTTT